>NC_067156.1:42669084-42969084 GCF_903995435.1 Acomys russatus
TGCTAAGATAACCATGTGAGTGCATATATATGTATGTGTATAGGTAATAAAGTATATTTATAATTTACATTTGGATTTGTGAGCATCACCATGCTAGCAGGCCATTAACACCTACCCATTCTATTAATTCCCTGACAGCAGTCATATTCTTCTTCGAGGCCCTGTCATGAACTTCAATAGAATGCATACTGGACTGTTTATTGGAAAACAGAAACTTCTCAAAGAACACAGGGTGAGATAAGACAATAGCCAAGGAGCCCTTCTGCGTGTCCTGGGCTGTTCACTTAGACCTCCCCACCTACCGTCTCACCTGGGATGTCTCCTAGTCTTCTCTTCTTGACAGCAGGGTTGATGTGTTTCTGAGCCACAGATCTACAGCTGTTGGATGTGGATCAGCAGACACTGAAACACTGCTAGTGCTGTACAGAGTGCCAGCTAATGAAGAGTAGTCAGCCACAGTCTGTCACTGCCATGACATCTTCTCGCATGTGCAGGACAAGCAGTCATGGACTAAAGTCTCTAAAACTGTGAGCCAAAATGAGTCCTTCCATTCTTAGGTGGCTTCGCTCAGATATTTCTGGCACAGCAATAGAAAAATAAGTTAATATATTCCCTTTAATAGGATATTATTTTGAGACATCAATGAGATAAATGTAGTTTGTGTGAGCCTCAGACTTTCCTAGTGTAAATCATGCTAGGAAAATGGGGACCCAAGGAGGTGAATTATTTCTAATCTGATACTTGGGGGTCTATAGGTGCAGCCCCTCCCCTTCTGAGGCAAAAGCATACAAGATACTCTTTTCTCCTTTCAGGACCTGAATCTACTTTTCAAAGAAAGAAAAAATGAGATGAATCAGGTCACTAAATATAAACTCTGAAAAATCTCTTCAAAATTCAGAATGAATCAAGTTTAAATGCATTTTCAATGTGCAAGGTAGCCTGGATTGACAAACATTCACATCTGATCATCAGCTGAAATTATCTCAAGAGCTAAATTAGAGCAAAATATTTTAAAGATTTATTTATTTTCTGTATTCGAGTGCTCTGTTTTCACGCACACCAGATGAGGGAATCAGATTCCATTTCAGATGGTTGTGAGCCACCATGTTGTTGCTGGGAATTGAACTCAGGACCTCTAGGAAGAGCATCCAGCACTCTTAACTGTTGAGCCATTTCTCCAGCCCCAAATTAGAGAAAATTTAAAGAGTATGTTGTTGCACACATGTGTGTGACAGAGAAATTCAAGGTAGTCATGAATAGTCTGACAAGCATTTACTCTCTACTTTTGTACTTTTGTCTTATGCTGTGAACTGTTCAGATGATGAATTTAGAGGTGATGAGTTTTCAAGGGAAAAGTTACTCTGGAAAAGAAGTATTGACTGAGACATATGAGTCAAAGATGTGTTCCTCAACTGGGAAGGTCTTAAGTTTCCTGACTTCAAAAAGCTCTTCACTGCCAAAGAAGGAAGCATAAGCCTCGAAGGGGCCTCCGCCTTGCCTATTTCAAAGCTGTAACCACTACACAGCCGCTAATTAGAAAGGAAGTAGAAAATAACATGCTAATTGTAACCAATGGATTATACTATTCAAGACAAGGAAAGTGCTGAAGTGCCTTTTCTCTCACCTGATGGTTTTGTGCTTAATACCATAATAACATTCATTGAATTTTGTTTCAGCTGTTTCTACAGATCCCATACCATGTTCAACAGAATATAACCACAGGGAAATAGTAGAAGCATATTTTGTTCTTGCTGTCACACCAGCACTAAACTGGAACAAAAAGAAAAGGAGAGAAGAGAAAAGGATTATTCATTAAATTTGAATTCAGTCCTCCCTCTGTTCCCCTCTTCCCTCTTCCCTCACCCCAAACCTGTCTCTAATTTTTTTCAATGGATAAGATACATCGAAGATAGAAGATAGAATTTATTGTCAACCTAGTCAATACAGTGACAGTGAGAGGAAAGTTGAATTTTCTACTTCTTTTTAAAGATGCATTTTTAATTTTTGAAGTGAGCATAACTGCATCATTCCCCCTTCCTTTCCTCCCTCAGACCTTCCCAAGAAATCCCTTCTTGCTTTCTAATAAATTCATAACCTCTGTTTCCTTAGTTACTGTTATTTATGTATGTAAATTTACATGTAAGAACAAATTAAATGTACCTAACTATGTAAATACAACCCAATTCACTTCATATAATATAACTTGTTTGTATATGAATTCAGAGATGACCATTTGGTATTGGATAACCAATTTGGGGACAAGAGCAATAGCCTATAATGTTTTGGCAGTCCTGGGACAACTCTCCCCAACAATTCAAGAAGGGACTTTTCATGTCTGGTGTTGGGGTGTTTGTTCAGTAGTCTGCAGATCTTGGAGGCAATATTGTCATCCTAGATGGGAACTTTTCATATATGTACATATGGTTAATGGCATGATTCCTTATTACATTTTCAGACATATTTACTGTTATTTTATCCTCCTCCCTTAAGGTAGTTTGAATAAGAACTGTCCCCATATGCCCATGAGAGTGGCTTCATTTGGAAGGATTAGGACTTGTATCCTTGTTGAAGTAGGTGTGGCTTTGCTGGAAGAAGTGTGTCATTCGGGTGGTCTTTGGAATTTCCTGCTGCCTTTGGATCCGGATGTAGAACTCTCAGGTACTTCTCCAGCACCTGTGTACCACTGCTTTTCACCATGGCAGTAATAGACTAAGTCACTGAACTGCAAGCCAGGCCCAGTTAAATGTTTATCTTGATAAGAGTTGTTGTAGTCATGGTGTCTATTCGTAGCAATATAATTCTAAGAAATTCCCTTACTTTGTATATACCCCCCTCGCCCTAATTAAAGCCACTCTATTTTTCTCATTTCCCATTTCAAATCCTGCTATTTTCCTCTCCATCCACCAACCATGACCATTTTTTTTTCTTTCTCTGGTTTCTGTAATTACCCCAGGTTTATATACTCACATCAAATGATTTGAAGCTAAGAGTGACAGAGAGAGAACTTGAGATATCTGTCTTTCTGAGCCTATGTTACCTCATTCAATATGAACTTTCCTCATTCCATCCATTGACCTGAAAATTTCATGACTTCAATTTATTTCCAGCTGAATAGTATTTGATTATTGGTTCATCATTGAAGGACCTTTAAAAAGATTTTTGAATGGGTTGTTATATCTATTATCTGTCTATCTATCTATCTATCATCTATCATCTATTTATTTTGACTCTGTGTTTTCAGGGCTTTTTAATACATTCTGGATACTAATACTCTGTCAGATATATAACTGGCAAAGATTCTCTCCCATTTGTGGGGTTCATCTTCACTCAGTTGTTTCTTTTGCTGTACAGATGATTCTTAGTCTTATGAGTTCCTACATGTTAACTGTTGCACTCATTACTAGACAAATGTGATCCTAATTTAAAAGTCCTTCTTATAGCTATATCTATGGAGTACTACCTATGTCTCCTTTTAGCGGTTTCATTGTATTAGGTTTCACTTTGATCCATTTGGAGTTAGTTTTTGTGCTAGGTAACAGATAAGGTCAATTTCATTCTTCTACATGTAAACATCCAGTTATCCCCACACCAGTTGCTGAAGATGCTTTCCTTATGTCAGCATATTGTTTCGGCAGTTTTGTCAACTATTAAAAGTCTGGAGTGACATGTATTAATGTTTGGGTCTTCTGTCTTTCCCATTGGTCTAGATGTCTATTTTCATATCAGTATCATATCCCTTTTATTGCTATAGTTCTGCAATATATCTTGATGTATACAATGGTAAACCTTCTACCAATGTTCTTTTTGCTCAATGTTGTTTTGGCTATTTGGATTTGTTTTTATTTTTGATTTTGTTATTTGGATTTTAATTTTGTTCTTTGAGAGTCCATACATATTTTATAATAGGCTTTTAAAAATCTATTTCTATGAAGAATGAGATGGGACTTTTGATAGAGGTTTTATTTAATTTGTAAATGGCTTTTGATAGGTTGGTCATTTCCAATATATCAATTCTATTAGTTGGTAAGTATGATGCATCTTTCCACTTTTAAAAGTCTTGCTTCAGAGACTTAAAGTTTTCATTGTAGAGATCTTTCACCTCTTTGCTAAGGTTTATGCCCAGATGCTTTATTTTCTTTGAGGTCTTATGAATTCAAGTATTTTAGCTATGATATGCTATAAGGAGATACTTTTTGGTCTTCCCTGTTTGGTGTTTGGTATTCTTACTGTATATGTATTGTATACTTTCTTTTAGTTTGGAGGAATTTTCATCTATGATATTGTTGAAGATCTTATCTATACCACTGACCTGGGATTCATCTTCTTCAGTTATTCCTGTAATTTGAAGATTTAATTTTTGTTTTGCTGTTGTTGTTGTGTTTGTTTTCATGGTGACCACTATTCCCCACAAGTATTTTTCTGTGTTTTAAAAATTGTTTTATATATCCTTTGCTTATTTCCTCTAGATCTGCACTTTGTCTTTGAATCCTAATATTCTGTCTTCTGCTGGATTTACTCTACTTATAAGGCTTTCCCTGGAGTTGTCTAGTTGGTTTAGCTAGTTTCCAAATTCCATCTTCATTTCTGCTTAAGTTATCTTTGATGTTTCTGTCTCTTTATTGAATTCTGTTATCAAATTCCAGATTACCTCATTTCCATCAGCCTTATTTTTGTGTTTTCTTAGGCATTACCTAGGCATTTATTCTCTTTAAGTAAGTTCGTTGATTTAAGTTCATTTAGATAGTTCCTTGTGTCTTACTTAAAGTCCTTGAATTCTTTAATAAAATTTATACTGTTCTTTTAAATTCTGTGTCCTAGGTTTCATCTGGTGACTATCACTGATGAACATCTCTATAGGACAGGTGAGTCTGGGGTGTGGGTGATGCCTTAATCTTTTGTATTGTTAATATTTTTGCAACGAGACCAGCATATTTGGACTTCTTTCATTAGTTTTGTGTCTCATAGGAACAAAACAGGTTGAGACAGAACAGAGGATGAGTGATCTGGGTAGGGTATGAGGTTTAGAAATGACTTACGTGGAACGAAATCAAGTGTATACAGGAGGCTGACTGTGCAGCATATGTAAGCAAGTCTAAGCCTGGAGTGTGGGGGCAGCTCTCAGGGCCGGGGAGGGTGTGTTGAAGGATGGGTCAGGCTGGCTCATCTTCCTTGACTTGGCACAAGATGTTCAGGACCTGGGCAGAGAAACTGAAATATCACCTATGAAGGGCCAGTAAGTTGGAGACTAGTAGAATATGATCTGGCCAGAGCCCGAAGGCTGGGAGCTGTGCAAGCAAGGGTACCTAGACTAGGGTGGGAAACTGGATGTGAGACCTGGCAGATCTGAGGAGCTGTCAAGGATGTGTGGAAGGGAGGATCATTCAGACTCTTTTGGCTAGACCCTTGGGAAGGGTATGTGGGATTTGGCCAGGTGAGGAGGTTCGCTTTATTATGTAAGACAGAATAGCTAGGATGTGTTAGCTTTAAACAGAGCAGAGTTCTGAGAGAAAACAGCAGCTCCTTATAGGTCAGTAAGCTGCTATACCAAATGATAGGAGGCTAACCCTCTGAACACACAAACTCTCAGAATATGCTAATATTCAGAACATGCTAACCCTCAAAACACACTAACTTTCAGCAAATGCTAACCCACAGACATGCTAACCCTCAGAACTTGCTAACCCTCAGAACACACTAACCCTCAGAACATGCTAACCCTCAGAACACACTAACCCTCAAAAACATGCTAACACTCAGAACATGCTAACCCTCTGAACATGCAAACCCTCAGAACACGCTAACCCTCAGAACACGCTAACCTTCAGAACACACTAACCCTCTGAACACATAAACACTCAGAACACGCTAACCCTCAGAACATGCTAGAGTTTCTGAAGCTTTTAATATTCGACAGAGTCACAATTCACAATTCTCTCTATGTAGAACCTAAGTCTTTTGGAGCTCATCTTCTTGTGTCCACTCATATGAGGCCTTTTTTGGGAAGGATGTCTTCGACTCCTTCTATGTGGGTCACAACAAGAAGAAAAAGGAGCATTGTTGAGAGAGTATAGTTCATATGACTTCTGAAGCATCTCAGTGGGTTTCCATTAGCAACTGTAGCACTTCAGAAAATGAGCCCTTGGTTTATAGCAACAATTCAGGGTAGGAATTCAGGTAAGGCCTGTACAGCGAGTTTGTCCTAGGGAAAACTTTATATTTTCTTATATATCTGCAGAGAAGAAACTTTTGTGACAGGTCTTAGGGCTAGAGAATATATATTTTCATACTTATAGCATTGCTGTGGATTTATTTGTAAAAAGTGTTTCATTATTCTTCATACAGGCTCATTAGTGTTTACAGTCTATCATAGTTTTTTGTGAATGTGGCAAAAACCCAGACATACCTGGGATGAAGGAATCACAACTGAAGAATCACTTCCATCAGATTGGCCTGTTGGCATGTCAATGGAATATTTTGTTTACTGTGATTGATGTAGGACCTCCCAGCCCACTGTGGGTGGTGTCATTCCTAAGCAAATGGGTCTGAGCAGTGTAAGAAAGCTGGTCAGAAGAAAGCAAGCCTGCAACTTTCCTCTCACCAGGTTCCTGCTTTGCCTTTCCTCAAAGATGGACAGTGAAATACTGCCCCCTCCCCCAACCTCATTTGGGTCTTTTATCACAGCAACAGAACACAGCCTAGAATGCAATCCAAGTGGGCAGGGACACAAAACACCTTGTGCAATGAAAAATTAATACAGCAGGTTCAGGTCCCAAAGACCCTGCATGGTTTCGGGAAGGGCTTGGCTAACTCCTAGGAAATAATCTTGGAGCCCCAGGATCACTCTGTCCTATGATGGTGCTTTGTGTGCCTAAGGCCCTGTGCTAAGAGGCACCAGTTTCATCAGATTATTTTTGTGATTTATGAAGAAAATCTCGTTTGTCCAGGAGAGCTGGTGAGGGTAGTCACACAGGGGTGACATGTCACTGTGAGTGTGTGAGATGAAAACACAGATCTCAGGCGTAGGATATCTTCACTGGTTGGAAACACTTTGTTTTACTCTAACCTGATATACCTTGATTTTTTTCTTCCCAACTATTTCCTTTATTTTATTTCAGCTCTTGGTTATAAATCTAAATCTCTCAAATTTCCCTTGGCACTCCTGAGTTCTGCCTTTAAAAATCTTCTTTCGGAAGCCATCAAGTAAGAGATCTCATCTTCTTCTCCTTTGCCCACTCATTCCCTCCTCACTAACCTTTGCCTCCAGCCTCTTACCTGCTGAGGCACTGCAAGTCCTTTTTAATTAACTCGCCTCTGACCTGCTCATGAGCTTACTCAGCCCTGTAGCAAGTTCTATTGTCAACAGTTGAGGTAGGCGGCTCAGTTCAGGGATTGAGACAGATTTTCAAGGCGGGTGGACTCCAAGAACTCTCCTGCTAAAATTCCAAGATGTTTACAATGTATTTGCCACCACTGCCAGGCCATTGAAAGATTGAAAATAGATCAGTCCTGGGGCAATTTATAGGTCACCCAAAGCAAAAAAGGAAGCAAGAAGACCATGAACGTAGATAGCACTTTCTTTCTGTTAACATACATCCCGGGTTTGGCCACATAGAATAACACTTAGCTAACAGTAACATTAAACCAATGGCAATAAATATGATTAACTGTCCAATTCACAACCAAGAAAATCACAGCAGGTAAACCATCAACAACAGCAAAAAAAAAAAAAAAAAAAAATGTAGTCATCCATCTTGACCTACCTATTGACACATCCGGTTCTTTGGACCACACAAGAGTCCTACTGCCCAGCTAGGGGGCAGATGTCTATGATAGGACGTGCCAAATAGAGATTCACTGATACGGGCAAGTTGATATTTCTGCCCATGACCTACTTTAGCTGTCTTACAGGTAAGACACTGTACGCAAGCAGCTAGTCCTAAATGACAGAGCACAGATGTTACGCCAGAAGTGCAAGCCACAGGGGATAGACTACAGTTCCCCTGCTCAAGTAAAAACAAGTATAGTAGACAAAGGCCTGGGGTGACCAGTAAGACCCTCTGGCCTACATGACTTGCTGTTCTCACTGCTTGGTACTGTATTTCGTTGTATTCATCTCATTAAAAACTCCCTTAACCTGGCTTCTTGTCTCTCTTTTCCTTCTTTGTTTGGGAAGTGTTCTAGGACAGAGGTCTCTAACTCTAGACCTCTGACTTTAGACGTTAGACCTTATACAGATGTGTTCTAATGCACCCACCTCTGCACAGTTCTCTTATTTCCAACCTAGGGCAATGTTCATGTTCTCAAGTTGTCTCCTTTCTTATCAAGAGCCTAACAAAACCAAATGAAACATTCTAAAATAATTTGTTGTATTATATAATAAAACTTCCATTTTTTTCTGTAAGAGTATAATTACTTTATGCTCCAAAGAAAATTCAGTATGCTTTCTTCTCATTGCAATATATTTGGGCTAAAATTATAATTGTGAGGACCTGAAGATGCTTTTTTGTTTAAAAGAGCCAAAAATCTCTTTTCAGTTTCATTACTTTTAGCTTTCTATGGAGGTTCTAAGAGATTATGACAAATTTAGCAGCTGAAAACAGCATTTGTTACCTGGACTTTTCACAGGTCAGAGGCTACAGTACCCAGACTGGTTCCTGTGCTGCAGGGTTCAGAAGGTCAAAGTCAAGGTCTTTGTCAGCAGAGCTGAAAGGCCCAGAGGACAATCAGCTCAGGGCTAAGACCAGATTCTCTTGGCAGAATTATTCCTTGCAGTATAGAAATGAGGTCTTTGAATTTTACTTGCAGTTAATGAGGTGGTTCCCTGGATGCCAGAGACCTTTCTCTCCAGCTCTCGTCTTATGGACATTCAGCATCAAAAACATGCTGCATGAATGATGTCTTGGATCTGTCATGTCCTTAGACCCTCCCTACGTCATCTCTTCTGCTGCATGAATTTTCTAACACTAAGAGAAATTCTCTCCTTTAAGGGCTCATGTGATGAAGGCAAGTCTACGAATAAAATCCAGATTATCTCTCTATCTGAAAGTTAATAATCATAATTACATTGGCAATTTCTTTTATCAGGTGATATAACATTTTTGGAGGTCTGGAGATTAAGATTCAAATATCTTTGGGTGACCAATATTCACCTATCAGTCCTTGTCTGAAAGTCTAGTGAATAGAGGCTAGTTTAGGTATACCTAAATATATCCTTTCCACAGTAGTCCCAGGACTCTGATTGCTCCTCTCTATCGCCTTCTGACATAGCTTCATGCCAGTGTCCTCTTCCACATACTGGGAAACATGGTCTAAAGTCTCAGTGGACAGATGGTCAGTTAGGTAGTCATGCTGAGTATAAAATAAACATGGGAACTGTGTCTTTAATCCTGTTCTATTGGAACAGTGGAAGCATCCTATCAAGGGGAGTTGGAAGTATCTCTTCTTACTTACTGACTTACTTACTTACTTACTTACTTACTTACTTACTTACTACTAAGTGAGCAACTGCAGACTTGGATCCACAACTCTTTAAGAGAACAGGAGCTTAAAATGTATACATAGTGGTACAAGCTGGCAAGTTGTGGCTGGTGGTTTTAATCCCGGGGCGGGGGGAGATGAGGGAGGAGCTCTGAGTTTGAGGCTAGCCTGATAAAAAACAAAAACAAAACAAAAAACAAACAAACAAATAAACATTAACAAAAAACATGTGTTCTTTCAAGTTTAACGTTGGAATGGTTTGCTGTTAGGCCTGACCCTCGTTATAGTTTAAAACCTCAGTGTCATTAAAGAAGGGTATTGTCATTTGAAGAAAATACATTGTGCCTACACAACAGCAAATATAACAATTAAACATTAAATACATGCATTATCCTATATAGCAAAGGAAGTAGGGTGATCCCAGAACTGGGAGGGTAAACAATTCTCTAAGATGCCTCCTCTTGGGTCTTTATTTTCTTGGAAGTTGAGTTCCGTTAGGCTCATTCTTTTCAAGATTCTCAGATGACTAGCTCAGCTCTAGGAATCACATGGAAATAATAATGTGAAGAGAGAAGAAGCAAGGGTTAGAGAAAAGAAAAAGTGAAAAATATTCGTACTTAACTGCACAGCTTACGGGTAGAAGCACGGGAGAATGGTAAAGTAGAAGGATCCAGAGGGTCCTAGAAACCTACAAGAAGAACATTATGATAGGCAGATTTGGGCCCAGGGGTCCCGCTCAAACTATGGCACCAGCCAAGGACAATACGTGCAGTAAACTTCAAACCCCTACCCAGATCTAGCCAATGGACAGGACATTCTCCACAGTTGAGTGGAGAGTGGAGTCTGACTTTCACACAAACCCTGGTGCCCCATATTTGACCACGTCCTCTGGAGGGGGAGACCTGGTGGCACTCAGAGGAAGGATAGCAGGCTACCAAGAAGAGACTTGATACCCTATGAGCATATACAGGGGGAAGAGGTCCCCTTCAGTCACAGTCATAGGGGAGGGGAGAAGGGGAAAATGGGTGGGAGGGAGGAATGGGAGGATACAAGGAATGGGATAACAATTGAGATGTAATATGAATAAATTAATAAAAAATAAATTTTAAAAAGTCATAAAATATATTGGATCAGAGACACAAAAAAAGATCATTTGCCTGTCAATAGCCACTTGTGTTCTTAAAAAATACGTGAGAAGTGTTAATGTCTTTCTCTACAATCAAATGACAAAGCCTTAATTCTTAAATGCAAAGCATAACAGGGGACAAGAACGCCTTAAAACAAGAAATGCACATTTCAGCAGAATACAGTGAGACATACTGAGGATCCAAACACCACAGACAGCATTGCTGTGAGTGGCCTGGTAAAAAATTACCATGAGGCCCACAGGGAAAATAAACAACATAGTAACATCACAGTGTTTGTGTGAGCATGAATGGAAGGACAGTAAAATAATGTGCATTTCCCTTGTGATAGAGAATAGTCTTTCATCTGTCTATGTTTTTCAGAATTGGCAAATACTTAAAAAATATGATGTCATGAGCCCAAGAAGTAACGAGTTAGTAGAGGTAGTAGCTGCTTAGTCTTTTCACTCGCTATTGTAATCTGGGATTTAATACAGTGTCTGACATTTAGCCATTAAGATAATAGAAAGATGATAGGTTTGGGTAGCCGACTGGACAAAAATAGGAAGCATCCCTATTTATAGGTAAGTTAAACATAGTGAGGGATGTTTTAATCTATTGGCCTGACACACCAGTGAGATAAGCATTTCTGAGACTACCGTACATTTTGCCATAACCTATTACAGGTAGTTTTGGAGTAAAATATAAGAATTGTTTCCATTGTAACATTATCATTTTTAGGGTTGGCTGTTTACCTGTAGCCCTGGCTCCTAAGGTTTTCTAAGGAAAAGGTCCTTTCAATTGGAATTTTAATAAATGCAATACTTCAGTGCCCTGCATTCCTCAAGAATTGGACAGCCCCATAATTTCCATGTTTTCTGCCCGATATATGTTCAAGTAAAAGTCAGAGTTAAACATTATAAGCATACATATCATCCAAAACAATAAAATCAGTGAACTCTGGGGCATCTCTGTGGCTCTGACCTGCGTTCAGTTCAGATTCCAAGTGACACAATATAAATGAAGTGGAACCCTTCACCACTTGCCACATATTCCCCCTGCAGCCTTCCCAACAGGATAAGTTACAGCCCAGCGGAGAGACTGAGGCTTGGTGTTTTATACAGTTCTTGTTTTGTTACATGTGACAGGCAGGGTCTGTGAGAGTCTCAACTATATTATGGCTTGCTCTGATTGTTAAGATGCAAGGCTTTTTACACAGATTAGTCCTTCTTTGCAAAGTGGAGGCTGCAAGCACTCTGACTCTTTTTCAGGAGTAGTCACATACTGTTAGCCCCACAGCGGAGGCCACCGTGCTGACATGCTGGGCACATTGCCCGCATCCATTCCACTAACGCTCTTCTGGCTCCTTTCCTCACGCTCTTAATGCTGGGAAGTGACAGGTGCAATGTAGACCAGGCTGGCACGATGTCTGGCTGTTCCAACGGCTGGGCCTTTCTGTCTGACAGGATTTACCCAGTCGTGATGGATGGTGGCTGGAAAACAAGAGGGAAGTGAGAAGAGAAACTAACTGCATTACACCGCGGGGGTCTGTAAAATGCCCACCTGTGAGACGATATGAAAAGCTCAGTATCTGACAAGAGTTGAGGGAATTAAGAGTAATTTGATTACAGGTGCTCAACTGGCATTCATTTTCCTCTTATTATCTGAGAGTCCTCCCTGGAGAGAGAGAGCACTAACCTTCAAGGGAGCCGATGAATGGCTCTATTAAAAGCTCTGTAGTTTGTTCATGGCTCCGTAGCATCTGACCATTTTATGAACCCAGTGGAATTGTAAATAGGAAACAGAAGAGAGGAAATGTCTTCCTCAAACACTGTACAGATGACTAGGTCTGTCTTCAGTGATTTATAATCCAAAGAAGAGACTCTGTACATGGATAAAATGGCACGAGCTGATAACTGTCCCCATATCCAAGTGCCTACACCTTGAGGATTCCCCATAACAAAAAGGTTTTTAATGCTGTGTGATACCAGACTGTGACGGTTTCCTACAAAAAATAAGAAAGGTTGTTTCTAATAAAATGTGATTGGTTTTTAAATAGTTTGCTAATTTTTTCTCAGTTAAAAAAAAATCTTAGATGTTTTGCAGTACTTGTTTTCGAGCACCATTTTCACGGCTGAATAACTTCTCTGAATTAACTTATAGGTGAATAAATCTCTCTCATCCCCTCCAGTGAAATCACACGACAATACCACAGCTCAGGGTTCATGAGAGTTTTACAAATCTCACTCTGACATTGGTGCTTTTCTCTTTGATTTCAAAAAAAGAGTTAGTGTTTTCTTCGCGTTGTGGTTTAAGCACTTACTTCTGATATATTACTGACTATAACATTTATATGTTATCAATAAGAAAAGAAAGTTGGATGGAGATTTCAGCCAAAGCCCCATAAAATTCAGAAATAATTCATGCAAAGTGGAAATGATCTTTTAAAAAATTCACTTATTCTTTCCAGTAAGCTTGAGCTGAGGTTAAAAAAAAATCATCTGACTGTTCTGATAATAAAAAGTATAGAAGGAAAAGTTCTCTTGTACCAAAATTTACTAACTGTCATGGAAGCACAGTACCTGTGAAATGGCTACACATGGTTACACCTATACATACTATCACTAATGCACTCAAAGGTGGTGGCTATTTCAAAATTTCTGCCTAAAGTTACTCAGCGATCTTATTTTCCGGCAACCACTTCTGAAATATCCTAGAACTTCTTCAAGATATGTAATGTTTTATTCTGGAATTATGCGGAAGTTAAACATTCTTTTTATAGTTGCTGTCTGTGCCCAAAGATTAGGCTAGATTTCTGAACCATATGAGAATTCTTAAGCAGCTTTAGCATAGGTCGCAGGCTCATCGGAAAGCAGCACTACACCCCAGGATTTAACTCTACTCTTGGCTAACATGAATTCTGAAAATATTCCCATCACTTATTAGAAGGGAGACTGATTAGTAATCTTTCAGAGCAAGCCGTTCATTGTGCTTGTATGGCATTCATACACGAATATACACATGAATATATGTGTATGTACATATACATATATAATGATTATGTATACATGTGTGCTGCATATGTTTGTGTGCGTGTGTGCACCTGTATAATGGTGCTCATGGAGACCACCTCAATTACTCTCCACCTTATGTTTTGAGAGAGAATCTCTGACTGAGCCTAGAACTCACCAGTTGATAAGCATGGTTGGTCAACCACCTCCAGAGATCTGCCTACTGCAATCACAAAGCTTCAGGGCTATAAACACACTCACTGCTCATGGCAACTTTCTGCCTTATGTGAGTGTTGGGGATCCTAATTCTTGTCTAAAGTATTAAATATTTTATTGAGTGAGCCATCTTTCTACCCTCAGTCACATGTTCTTTAAGCTATTAATGTTTAACATTTTGTGCTGCTTAAAATGTGATTGCCAATTGTAGACATTTGCTGTAGACCAAATAGTAGGAGTTGTATTTTTTCTTTTCTTTCATTCTCTTTTCCTCTTTTATTTTTATTCTTAATAAAAGTTAAATAACACTTAACAATTAGTCATCATGCACCTACCTACAGAAAATAAGATTTTGCTCAGTATTATATTGTTTCTTATAATATTAACATTACCTCCATTTTCAAAATAAGATAATGAAGCTGAAAAGGCTTAGAAATTTTTCCTTAAGGGTCCCCTTATTTAACAACCACAAGTGCCTTTATCTTCACCATACAATGAATGCCACTCCACTTTTCATGGGGAAAATGATATTAATAGGTTCTAACTGATCTTTTGTTTAAAAGACTTAAAATAAAATCACACTAAGATCTCTATCTTTGCTAGAATAAAATTTCTCATTTTTTTCATTTAAATCTAAAACTTGTGAATTTTCAGTGCAGGGGAGAATCTGTTCACAAAAGATGACAATCATGACTAAAGAATCTTACCCAAAGTCACAGAATTGCTTGTCTACTGAGCCTGCCTCAAATGGTTGGATGATTGACTTATTGATGCCAGCATTCAAAGCAAACCTGGGAGAGCTTGTAAACAGGCCACTATAACATCTTTCCTGAAAACATATGACCTGATACGGGTAAAATTCTTAATGTCTCCAATCCCTTAAAGAAATTGTGGCACATGAGAAATGGATTTCTGAGAAAGCCCGGAGATAGAACTGGTATGCAACCTGAGTCTTGGAAAGTTTTGCTTCAGGTGATGAACACTTTAGGTGTTCTCAAATATCCACTGGATTGCTTATTTCAAGGAATAAAATTGAACCTTGCTTTGAAAGCGTATCATCTCTGTATTTGGCCAGTTCTTACAATCCAAAGCAACTGAAGACCTTATGTAGACGTGAGCTGTGGCCTGACTCCAGAACCACACTGTTTCTGCATTATACTGATGCATTCATGACACTATAGTGTAGTTGCCACCATGCCTCCAATTTTGGAATTAAATGAACTGTAGGAACATCAAATAATTTATCCTTGTATCTCTCTACAAAGCAATGATGTATAGGTTACACTAAAATTCTGAAAGAATAATTTTACGTGACCACACACTCTTTCACAATCAGGGGTACAATAGTTAGAACTGATATTTAGTGTCAACTAGAACATAGCTCGTGTTATCTCTTTGACACACACAGTTGACACCCATTTTTAATAAAATAAATCAAAGCCACTGGAAGTTACCCTAAATCCCATCGTATATTAGAGGAAGCTGAAGGTTAGCATCTTAGCAAGATTTTCATTTTTCTGAGAAGTTAAGAAATGTTAAAAGCCAGACAGGAAAGGTAAAGAAGTTCTGTTATGAAAAAGGCACATGGAGTAAAACAGACTACCTCCAACTTTTGCTTTAACCACCAACTCTCTGTAAGTTCTGGCCAGCTCAACAACTGTAGAATAAGTAACAAGATTAAAACTGACGAAGTAGGACTGGAGAGCTTTCTCGTTGGGCAAAAGTGCATGCTGTGAAAGCCTGATCACCTGAGTTCAGTTCTCAGAACTTACATAGAGATTGAAAGAGAAAACCAAGTTCACAAAGTTGTCCTCTGACTTCCTCACATATGCCATGCATGCCCGTGCCCTTCACATACACTTACTTGGTAATAAATTTCTAAAATTACAAAGTAAAGAATTATTTAAAAATTGAAGAAAATATGGAATTATAACTAAAATAAAATAAGAAAAATCTATAGACTTTTGAAGAACACTGTTATAAGAAGATTCACAATAATATAATACATGTTAAAAAATTAAGAACATTGTGCTAGCTTTAAATTTTTCCTTGGGAAATATTAGTTATGAAAAACTGGAGAGATTTATAAGTTGGAAAGTTATATATATTTCAATCTCCTACCCTGGACACTGATCAATAATTTGGAGGATCGGTACAGGACACTACACAGATACTGTGCAGTACATACGATTTTATGCATACATTCCAATACATTAAGCTTAGGGTTACATGAAACATCAAAATTTCAGGGTCAGTCAACAATTTTCTTTAAGAACATATACTGATTTAAGATGATCCAAGATGGCCAATTAGAAACGCACATTTTTCTCCCACAAAGTACCCAAGACAAAGAATGAATGGCTGAAATTTGAATAGAATAGACAGGAAAGAATAGTAGAAATAGGAGAGATGAGATAGAAAAACTGGAGAGTGAGGATGGTATATAAAGAGGAAAAGAGAATAGCTTATACTAAGTACTCCATTTATCTAGTTGAGACTTGTTCAAATTAAGTTGATTGAAAAAAATGAGTGGAGGGCCAGCATTACTCCAGGGGTATCAAGGATATCTGAACTTTTGCCCATAACTGCTTTCTGTAGATTTCAAGCCAAGATGAGGGGTGAATAACCTTGCATGGCTCCAGAGACATACCACAGGTCACAACGTGCATACCAAGAACCAAGGGTTAGCTGCATGGAGCCATTTGAGATTAACCTTTCCTTTCCCTACCTCCATTACACTATGTGTCACTCCAAAGTCACCGGAGTGGCTCTAACACCATGAGCCCTTAAAATTTGCTAAGCAAGCATTTCACTCTTCCAGTTCTTGTTCATGTTCCTGAGGTTAGAATGCTTGCTATGTCACACTGGCCCCATTGTAACTGGACTTTGTTTGGTTCTTTTTCCTACCTCCCTACAACACCCCTATCCCTTATACCACCCTTACAATCCTCCAACACTAAGAAGGAGAGAAGAAGGCTAGAGAGGAAAGAGGGGCATTGATTTCAATGGACTACTTTCTGCTGAATAAGGGCATGGAGTTCGTTGGGGCAAGTTTGATCTTCATCATCAGGATAACATCAACCATCAAGCAGCAAGCAGCAAGCAGCAGGCATCAGGCAGCAACCAGCAACCAGCAACCAGCAACCAGAATGAGCAGCAGCAGCAGCAGCAGCAGCAGCAGTAGCAGCAGGAGAAACAGCAGCTACCACCTCTCACAAGGCTCTGGAATTTGTAACCTTCTGAAGAGTCTCCAGAATTCCAAATATAAAGTATTTTCACCTGGTAAAACTATACCCCTGCCAGAGCATAAAACAAATCACAGTTAGCTGCTACAGTCAATCTGAAGCAGCCCTATATCCCACACCTAGGATTAAAACAAAAACAAATTCTTAAAACATATCTATATTTTTAAAGAAACCAAAATTCTCACTACATTTCCCCCTTTGTAATTTAAGCCATTAATTGTATTGTGTTTATTAAGAAATTATAAAGAGACATTTTTGATAAGCTAAACACTTTTCAGATCAGTGGGCAAGGGTTTCAGGAGATCTCTCCTGCTCAATTGCAACCTTTATAAATCTTGATGGTTTCCGTGCTTTTCGTTTCCTGTAGAAACATAAGCAAAACATTTTGTAGTGTATCCCAAATGCAAAACGTCTGCAGGTCTCCATTGTAATGTTAACACATCATTATAATATATAGGTAAATATAATTTCACATTTTTTTTTTCTTATAACCTGGTGTGTCTCGGCTGCTGCTGTTCTTTTTTCATTACAGTTCAGGAAGTTTAAAGTAAGCAAATCATTATTTCGTCTATCCCTAGGAGTTTTTACTCTTCCATTTGCTTTATAAACATTTTTTAAAAGTGTTATTAGATCTTTTTACAACTGCTTGTCCTGTAAGATTATGTGGTATAACCATAATATGACTTACAGTATACTATGTAAAGAATTATCTCATCCTATTAGAAACATGCAGGAGCATTTTCAGTCTTAATTTGTGCAGATATCCCTATAGTAGACATTACTTCCAGTAAATGTGTAATTATAGAATCAGCCTTCTCAGAACTCAGAGAAGTTTCCCATTGAAACTGTAAATATATATCAATGGTAAGATGTAAAAACATAAGTTTTTCAAATGTTGCAAAATTAAATACACCCACCAGCTGGATTTAAATTTTTTTGGTTCTCCTAGGACTGTTTCTAGTGGGTAATAGGGTTTGGATTTTACAAAGAACAAGTAGGATATTTTCTTCTCCTTGGTTTGTTACAAGTGGTACAGTTTTTTCTATAAACCTTTACTGTTAACTTGATGCTTTTAATAAAATTCTGAGGCTTCTAATACATTTTCTATTAATAATTGACCAATTTCTGTATTTTTTTTTTGTGCCAGTGGACCTGGAAAATCTCCATGAGACTGAATATGGGTGATATATAATGGGTATTTTCTATTTCTGATTGCTTGTTGCATTTGTATAAATATCATTTAATTCTGAATTATCAGGAATATATTGAGCAGTTTCTATATGCAAAACAATTCTTTCTGCATATTGGGAGTCAGTAATTATATTAAGAGATTCATGAAAATCTAATAATACCATGAGGATTGTATACAACTCTGATTTTTGAACTGAGGTATATGAGCTTTGAATTACTTTATTTTGCCTGTCATTCCCAACTTATTTGCATCAGTATAAAATATACGTGCATTGGAATTTGGCAATCCCTTTACAATTAGCTCTTTTTATGAACTGAAGACACTTGCTTTTAGGATATTTGTTGTTAATTTCTCCCAAATAGCTACTACAAGCCCTTTGACAATCTTTATTGATTACCCATAATTATTTAATCTTAGCATTAGTAAAAGACACTATGATTTTGGCCTGTTCTGTTCTTGACAGTTGATGTACTGTTATTCTACATTTTATGATTAAATCGGAAGCATTTCCTATGTAAGTTTTTTTTTACTTTGTCTGTGTGCTAAGAAAATTTATTCCACAATATTAACTTCTTTTTGCAATAATGAACCCAATAGGAGGATGAATTAAAGTCAAAACAACCAAAATATGATCCAGGTTGAAATCTATTCACTCTACACATGTATCTTGAAATCTCTGTACTAACAGTGTTAACCCTCTCTGCTTTACTTGCAACCATCGTGGACTATTTAAGTATGAATCTCCTTGTAATGTTTGAAACAAACGTTTTAACTCTTAGTAGTTAAAACAATTGTAGGACATAGCCAATTAATATCTCCCATTAATTTTTGAAAGATGTTAAAACATTGAAACTGATCCCTTTGGATCTGTTCTTTTGTAGTAAAATTTTCTGCTCACTTATTTTATAATCCAAATAGTTAATAGAATATCCTCTTTGAATTTTTTCAGGAGCAATCTGTAACCACCGGCATGGAAAAAAATGTTTTGCTTTTTTCCTTAAACTCTTTCTTTGAAGTATCTGTGTCAGAATCAGCCATCAAAATATCATCCATGTAGTAATAAGTAATGGATTGAGGAAATTATCAACAAATTATTTCTAGTGGTTGCTGCACAAAATATTGACATAAACAGACTATTTGACATTCCCTGTGGAAGCAATTTCCAATGATATAATTTTAATGGACCACTATTTTTATTTATTTATTTAATTTTTTGAGACAGGATTTCTTCCTTAGCCTTGGCTGTCCTAGAGTTTACTCTGTTGACCAGACTTGCCTTAAACTCACAGACATCCAACTGCCTCTGCCTCCTGACTGCTGAGAATAAAGGCATGTGCCACCACTGCCTGGCTGGACCATTGTTATTATAAGTAGATACTGAGAAAGCAATCCTTTCCCTATCCTGCTCATGTAAAGGAGTTGTGAAAAAAAAAGTTTGTAAATCAAATGCTATTATAGGCCATGACTTAGGTAATAAATAAGGTAAAGGAATTCCATACTGTAACAAACCCATTGGTTGAATTATTCTATTCACCTCTCTTAAATCTTTTAATACCCTCTATTTTCCTGTTTTGTTTTTTATAACAAGCACGGGAGAATTTCATGGGCAGATAGACTCTTCTATATCTTGAGCCTCCACCTACTCTTGTATCAGCTGCTCAAGTAAGAGCCATTGCTCTACCCATACAGGCTTGTAAGGTAACCATTTTAAGGGTAGGACCATTGGAATTTCAACAGTGGCCCCCTTTATAAACTTGGAAACTCAATCCCTAGGCTGTCCTGTATTTGGACAATCAGCACAGCCTGAGATTATTTTCGATGATATATATCAATACCTTCCCCAGGAACATCTACACCATCTCCTCAATTTAATTCTGAGTTGTCTCTGAGTTTGCAGGAATATTAATCTGAGTACCCCACTGTTGTAAAAGATCTCTTCTCCATAAATGTGTGAGTTTGTCAGACACATAGGGTCCTAGCTTTCCTGTTTGACCTTCTGGTTCTACATATTTAGCCCATCAGACACTTTGTTCTATTTGAGCTAATTTTTCAATTCTTATAAATTGTGTATGAACCGTCTGAAGTGGCCATTCTGAATTCCAATATTTGCATAATATGATAGTCACATTAGCCTATGTATCCATCAAACCTGATATTTCAACATCACTAACTTGTAATTTTAACTTTGGCCTCTAAATATTAACCACTTTTTCCACAATGTACATTTTCCAGTGCCTCCAAACCCTTCTATTCTTTCTATAGGAACTGCTTTGCCTTTAATGTAGGGAAACAACAGCAGCTAAACAGTCCTATCACCTGTTAATTTGCATCTTTTTTTACATAAGTCATAATAATAATTTATCCTTTATAATCCACATCTATAGTTTCTGCATGTCCAATGAATCCTTGGGTAATCAATTCACTTCTTCCCAAGATTATCACCATTGTCCCTCCTGGAAAAGGACCATAAACTACAGTGCTTATTTTGTAACATTAAATTTTGGGAGAATAGTGCAAGAGGTTTATCTGTGGCCAAGTCTTGTGCAGCACTGCCTACATTAGCAACCATGAAATCTGCAATTCTTAGTTGTAGCTTTTCTTACAGTTTGTTATTTCCTGGCTGACCTGAGAGAAACAGCTTGTGTTTTTCACTGTCTTGATCTGAGCACGCCCCCCCTATTGTTTCCAGATGGCAAGAGTTTGCCTTGGATATCTCTCTTGGACCTACACTCATTGGTCTAATGGGATCCCTTGTCACAATGCTTGCACACCTCAGGAAGCCTAGGCATTTCTGAAAACCCATTGCCACCAGAAATGGCTTGTTCACTTCCCTGGAAGAAAGTACCATCTTTCTGACAATTAACAAAATACACCAGGCATTTAGAGACTTGAGACTAGTTGGCACTCCCACTAGCAATGCAAGAGTGTTTCCCTTGCTCCATATCCTCACTAGCATGTGCTGTCACTTGAGTTTTTGATCGTAGGCATTCTTATGGGTGTAAGATGGAATTTGAGTCATTTTGATTTGCATTTCTCTGATGACTAAGGACATTGAGCATTTCTTTAATTGTTTCTCAGCCATTCGATATTCTTCTGTTGAGAATTCTCTGTTTAGCTCTGAACCCCATATCTTAATTGGGTTATTTGGTTTGGTGGTGATTTTGGAAATCAATTTGGTGATTTCTCAGAAAATTGGAAATAGGGCTACATCAAGACCCAGATATTCCACTCCTCGGCATATACCAGAAAGATGCTATACCACACAGAAGGACATTTGCTCAACTATGTCCATAGCAGCCTTATTCATAATAGCCAGAATCTGGAAACAACCTAGATGTCCCTCAGTTGAAGAATGGATAAAGAAAATGTGGTACATTTATACTGTGGAATACTACTTAGCAATTAAAAACAAGGAAAATTTGAAATTCGTAGGCAAATGGATGGAACTAGAAATGATCATCCAGAGTGAAATAATCCAGACCCAAAAAGACACACATGGTGTATACTCACTTATAATTGGATATTAGCCCAAATGGATGTCCTCAGAGAGTCTTAACTCAGTGAGGGATTGGGACAGAGACTGGGACTCACTACTGGACTCCAGTTCAGAGTGGTATGGAAGAACAGGGAGACAGAAGGACACAGAAGGCCCAAGAACCCCACAAGAAGACCATCAAGATTGGACTCAGGGTGGCCTGTACAAACTACTATATCAACCAAGGACAATGCACACAATAAACACAGACTCCTTATTCAGATCTAGCCAATGGACAGTTCATTTTCCATGGTTGTGGGGAGAGGGGGGACTGCCTATGACATGAACTCTGGTGGCCACTATTTGACCACTCCCCTTGGTGTGGAGGCCTGGTGGCACTCAGAGGAAGAGGAAGCAGGCTATCCAGATGATACCTGATAATCTGTGATCATATGGTGGAGGAGGAGGTCCCCTTCTGAAACAGGTCTAGGGGAGGTGAATAGGGGGAAAGAGTGAGGGAGGGGAGAATGGGAAGACACAAGTGAGTATATAACAATCAGAATGTAATCTGAATAAACTATTTAAAAAGCGATCTGAGACTTTTAGCAGCTTGGTCACAGCTTCTTTGCAAATCATCAAATTTATCACAATTAAAACACTGTACATTTTTATATCAGAGACCCTTGGCAATAGCTTGTCCTATGACTTAACATGATATTCATGAGAGCCAATATCAGTCACATATCCATTCATCAATTGGTGCTGCCCATGCCTTTAATAGTTTAATAACTCTCTTACATTTGGTATTTGTATTCTCAAATGCAAAAGTCTCTAGGAACGCTTGTCTCTTGTTAGGGTTTGATAAGGCGTTGTTTATAGCTGAAACCAATCATTTTTGAGAATTCTGTGAAGGCTTCCCCAGAGCCTTGTACAATGAAGTGGATCTTTTCACAGGTTCCTCAACCTTGTCCCAAGCTCTTAAAACTGCTAAACAATGTTGGTCTATAACAGTATCTTCAAATTGAATCTGTTCTTGTAAATGAGAGAAACACCCTTTACCATGAAACTAATCTTTAACAATATTCATTTCTCTTGCTCTATTTTATCATTCAATATTCGAGGCTTTCTCTTTGTACTATGTTAACTATAGTGACTGCTGACTGGCCTCTAGCACAGCTCTTACCAGACCCTCCAGACATGGGGGCATAATTCTATTTTGGGTAGCTCAGTTGCTTTTTTTCTAATGTCCTAAAACAGAATACCCATTCTTTGTATTCTACTATTTCCTATAAGGCATTAGAAACCAAGTTTCCCATCATGCCTAGCCCCGCATTGGGTGCCAGTTGAAACTGGGCTTTTGGTCACTTTATTCAGTTCTATTTTCTACCTCACTACACCATCCCTATTATTCCACACTTCCAACCCTGCAACACTAGAGTGAAGAGTAAGAAGGTTAGAGGAGGAAGGGGGTGTTGACCTTATTAGAGTATTTCTTGCTGATTAAGGGCATCGAGGTCATTGGGGAAAATTTGGTCTTAGTCATCAGGATATCTCCAACCAGCAACCAGAAAACAGCAACCAGCAACCAGCAGCAGCAGCAGCAGCAGCAGCAGCAGCAGCAGCAGCAGCAGCAGGAGCAGGAACAAATGGAGTAACAGCGACAGCAGCAAGGGGAGTAGCAGCCACTGCCTCTCTCCCAGCTCTGGCATTCATATATCCTCTGAAGCATCCCCAGAATCCCAAATGTAAACTATCTTCAGCTGGCAAAATCAAACCCCATCCAGAGGATGGGATAAATCACAGTCAGCTGCTGTGGACCATCTGAAGCAGCCCTATATCCCATGCCTGGGATTAAACGAAAACAACATTCACACAGTACATCTGTATTTTTCAAGAAACCAAAACTCTCACTGCACCCTATGGAGTAACTAAATAAACTTTGTGAAGACCCTAAAGATTAATAAGTTCATTCTAAAGTATGCCCACCATGTCCTGCTAGCACTTCCTACTACGACACACCTGGAGACACTGACCTTCTTAGTCCTGTGAACACCATTACGTAAACACTTGGGACAACTGAGTGGCCGTGTATCAGAGTCTCTACCCCTACTATTACCTCCATATCACCTCCACAGAACATAGTTAATGTGCAGAGAATGATGGGCTCCATCCTTCTACCGCTCCATGCATCTAATTTAAATCTATCAACCGTAGCAGAAGAAATTATATAGAGAATAAAGTACTATAGTCAGATGGAACCAAAGCATACATTCCATTCCATGGGGCACAATGAGACAGATATCTGCAAAAGAAAGTCTTTTCATGCAAGAGCCATGCTTCCAAATAGATAACGACAACAATGCCAACACAGAGACATAGAAACATGCGAAAGTAAGGTATAATGATGCCTTCAAAGGAATTCAATGCCTTCCTAATAACCCCCACCCCACACACATCCTAAAAGAAATAGATGATATACCTGTGAAAGATTCCAAAAGAATCTTTCTAAATAAACTTAACAAGAATAGACAGTAGATGAAGATATGGCTCAGTGGTTAAGAATCCTTCCTCCTCTTCCAGAGAACCCAACTTCAGTTCTTATCATCCATGTCTGGTGGCTCATAATCACCTGTATATCAAGCTCCTAAGGAAATCTAACAAACCTCTTCTAGTCTTCATGTGAGTACATCCATACACATACAAATACTTTTATTATATACATAAGACAAAGCAGAAAAGAATGTAGACAGAAAATTCCACAAAATTATTGGAACAAATCTCAATCTAAATGAAACACTTCGAAGACTATTATAAAAACAAACAGAAACCTTGGATCCAAATAACTCAGTGAATGTGAATTACATAAAGAACCCCTAATAACAGACTGTATCAAGCAGAAGAAAGATTTTTCTCATCTTGAATGCATTTTATTTTAAATAAGTTGCATATAAAAGTAATAAACGGAAAAGAATGACACCATGTCCCAAGACTGAGGGGCCCACTCTGAAGAAAAGAAAAGCCTGTTTGAAAACCTACAATTATTGGGAAAGATACATACTTACCGATCCAGGAGTCCCAAAGGGGCAAATAGTTTCCCTTTCTGGCCCATTATAACAAAGCTGTCAAAGCCCAAGAAAAGAGAATTCTATCAAAGCAGGAGAAAAATGGCAAATTATGTCCAAGAGAGACCATCTGGGTTAATGAAAGTCTTCTCAGCAGAAACCTCACAGACCAGGAGTGAGGGTGATGCCGTGTTTAAACTCCTAAAAGAATCAAGTTTCTATCCAAGCACATCACACCAAGAACAGCCACCCTTCAGACATGAAGGAGAAACAAGATGTCTTTGAAGTTAGCAGAAACAAGGAACTCATCATCACCAGAAGGAGCAAACGAGTAAAGTCATGTTGCTTCTTGAAGCAAAGGGAGGTAAAATCAATCATAAAACACACACAAATATAAACCACAATCACAGTGGGATTGTACGAAAGAACAAGAGGAGAGTCAGGCACTACAAAAAGAAGCAATAAAGGAGAAACAGGCTACACAAAACCAACAGAGAATTATGTAATAAAACAATAGGAGTAAAGGTAAATATAATGCTGAATACAAATGGACTACAATATTTAGACTGAACTCAGGTAAATGGATTAAGAACAAACTAATAACGGCCAGTGAGATGGCTCAACAGGCAGAACCTTTTGCTCCTAAGACCAGTCTGATCCCAAGGCCTCTCACATAGTGGAAGAAAAAAAAAAATCTCTTCCAAGTTGTCTTCTTACCTCCGTGAATACAGTATGCCACAATATCCCACACACAAATATTTATTTTTAGAATGTTTATTTTAAAAATGCATTAAAAAGTAACTTAAAAGAAACGAATGACATAACAACCCCCCACCCCCGCCACACATACACACACACACACACACACACACACACACACACATTTACACACACACACATACACACACATACACCACACAAATAAAACTTCTCACTGGTAAAAGCACACACAGAATCCAAGTGGATGACAAAAAATATGTAAGAATAGAAACCAAAAGTTAATGGAAATAGATATACTTATGCCGGATAAACCAGACTTTAAATCAAACACTGTAAAACTTGGAAAAGAACATAACTGGATGACTATATTAAGGGATAAATTCGAGAAAAGGAAAATTTCAAAATATATAAAAATGCATGATTTCAGCGACAGATACTCTATTACAAAGGAATCTAATTATTGGATCTAATAGTGCAGTCATAGTGGGGATTCAACACCCCACTGTTACCAGAATGTAGAGAGAAGAGACCAAAGAGAAAACCAGCAAAGAACCATCAAAAATGGTCTTTACAGTTCAGAGGAGCCCAGAATATCCACAGAACCCTCCTCCCTCTGACTGCCAAATTACATCTTTATCCTGAGCACATAGAACATTCCTTAGGTTGTATGTGATGCCATGTGTTGGACTACAGAGCTCTCTTATGCTCTTAGAGAAGCATTAATACTAATTATTCTTAAACTCCTCCTAACCACTGAAAAAGTAGGAACTTCTAAACTGACACTGTGAAGTCAGGGTTACCCTGACTCCAAAGCAAGACTGAAAATAACAGTAACTTAGGAAAACTGGGAACTGCCAGACAACAGAGACAGAGCACTTCTCCATTAATACTAGCAAGCAGAACACAACTGTACCTCTAAAGACCACGTGCCAAGTCAAGTGGAATTTATCCTAAGGATGTAAGGATAATTAGCATATAAAATTGATAAACATGTTTATACCTATGTAAGAGCACACAGATGTATACAATATATATTCTGGCTAATGTATATAATCTCATATTAACTATGTAGAACATCAAGGGCTTATCCCACACTTGGAGTATGGACATTTCCAAACCCTCATATTTGGCTATAACATGTAAATGGGATATATGCTGAAACTATTTTTTTTCTTTATAAGTACACTTTGAATCACCAAATTCATGTAACACACAGTAGTTTTGGGACCATAAACACATAGCATTGTAGTAGTTTATCTGAAATATAGCCAGCCCAAATGAAATATGGGACTGTGCTAAAGAGTTATATATGATATATGGTGTGTGTGTGTGTGTGTGTGTGTGTGTGTGTGTGTGTGTGTGTGTGTGCACTAAAGTCTGTATATGCCACTGATACTGACTCAGTTATGTGGTAACCTCTCATTTCAGTATTATGAACACAATAAAAATGGAAAACAATTATGATTTCTACTCTCAATTTAGTGTTGACAGATGTAAATAAAAAACAAATTCCACAGAGCAAAAGTTAAAACAATAATAAAGAGAAAACTATGGTGGCTACAGTCAAAAGGAACACACACAACATTGTTACATTTCTCCTAAAGTACCAGCTGATGAGTTAGTAAAACAGAAAAATAAGTATGTTACTAAGTTTAAAGAAGTCATTTAAGCGGGAAGATATAGCCCTGCAAAGGCCCGAAGTTGGAAGTATACTGTGATAGTGACATGAAAATATCTGCAGAACAAGCCAACAACACCAGAATGTCAGTGACTCCACACAGAAAATGCATTTCTCACTTGCACTATGTCTGTAATGCTAGAGGTCATGTTTTACAGGCCTTTGTGAAACACTGTCTAAAGTTTCTTCATTAGCTCCAGGGTGATGGAAAAAAAAACTGAAAGATTTGAAATTGTGGCAAGCAGAAGTACAATGACAAGTATAGTTGGGGAAAAAAATCACTCGTTCTGAAAGGGACAAGAGTGAATTCAAGAACAGAAATTGGCATGGGTTGCTTCTGTGGCTAACAGATAATATTCAAGCTGTGTGACTGTTTCCTAAGTGACTGCTCTCATACCTATTATCAGTGTATGAGGATTGCCATTTCTCTTACTCTTTTTGTTATTTCAGAATTTCACACATATATATTTTTGATTGTGGTCATATACCACACATTCAATATCCCCCCTTAACCTTCTTTCAGTCCCGATAAACTCTTCTTCTTTCTAGTAAGTCCCTCTCCTATTTTCATAGATTTTGTTTGTTGTTGGTTTGTAATGGGTAGTTAGGTTTGGCTGTATGACTAGGGGTGTTGTTTATTCATTTGATCAAAGGCAATTAGACCATGGTTACATCACTAAGAACATGGTTTTTCTTCTCCCAGCAACTATGAACTGCCTATAGCTCCTCTGGAGTGGTAGCAGTCTCATTAACTCTCCTTCATGATTCATGCAATGTTGATGGGCCCAGACTCTGATTATTCTGTCATTTTATTGTAGGTGTGCTAATAGTTAAATATGTCATATATTGTAATGCTGATCTGCATTTCCCTGTCAAACAATGATACTGTTAATTTTTCATTTTTTCAATTTCTTCAATTTCACATTTTCTATAATTAGATGCCTATATGCATTTCTTATAATTAAAAGATGCTGACTATTTTTATTAAGTCATAAGACTAATTATGTAGTCTGGATATAAGTAATTTATCAAAATTTTGATTTACAAATATTTCTTCCCAAACTATGACACATATATTTAAAATTCTTGATAATCTTTGAAACTGCAAGTGTTTCAGATTTTGAGTAAATCTAATTTTTCATTTGGGTTGCTCATCATTTATGCTTAATATACATGTAAGCAATGATTTACTCTAAAGGTTTTTAAAATATTTTTTTATTTGCTCATATGTTGTTTGTATTTTGTTGTATATTTGTGTGTTTCTGCATGTATTTTCTCACAGTATATGTATGTGGATACTTGTAAAGGACAGGGAGCACAAGACCTTCTGGAACTAGAGTTAAAGGTGATTATGACTCACCTGATATACATGCTGGGAACTGAGTTCAGGTCCTCTGTAAGAGTAGAAAGTGTTTGTAACCATTGTTCAGCCCCTCTCAGTATTTTTCTAAGTGTTTTTATAACTGAAGTTCTTTGCAACTAAGATCTACTTTGATTATTTTGCTGCTGTTTGGTTTAAATTGTCAAAGTTTTGTGTTTTAGGCTCTTATCTCATTATCCTAATAATAATTATTAAAGACCATTGTAAAATTCAAACTCTTAGTCCAACTGATTGATGCCATTGCACAATTAACTGCTTCCCAATTAGACAATTAAACACCCCCTTGTTCTCATCCTTGGATGAAACTGAGTATTAGTGTACAGAGAAGATATAAAGGTGATCATAGAGAAACCACAATCAAAGAATTAAAGGAAAATATAAAATCAGTGATCTGTTAAATATGGAATAGCACTTAACTACTCAAAATATGAAAATAACAAACAGTTCAATTGAAAGCCCAATACTTGAGATTAAAAATTTACTAGAAGCACTCAGCTGTAAATGTGAACTGATAAAATAAATAGATAGATTTAAGAGAGGTGAACAGAAATTGTGTAGTTTGAAGAACAGGAAGGGAAAAAAAATGAATGAAGAGCTGTGGTGGACCGTGAGACCTGTGGGAAAGTATCAAGAATACCAGCACAGGTGTGATGGTAACCTTATGCAACAGCAACCATACAAAACTGAGGTGGCTACATTCATTTAAAACTAGACTGGAATATAAAAATATGAGTACAGAAGGTCACTAAGAAATAATGAAAAGAATTAATTAGAAAATGGTAACTACTTTAACTATATATGCACATAAAATACCTTCCCCAAATATTTGCCCACGAATTATAAACTTCAGCTGAAGATAGACAATTACTCGTAGGATTTGAAGAGCTCCTGTCTCTTCACTGTGCCTGACAGAACAACTGAATATTGCTGGACTTGAACTGGACTTTTATTCAATTTGAGCTGAGATGTTCATAGGACACTGAAAACGGTAACAGCAAAGTGGACATCCTATATAGGTGGCAATGCAATCTCAATGGATTTACAATTTTTGAAATATAGAACCTGTTCTCCAACGTCAGTGGAATTTTTAAAAGCAGAAATCATACTAAGATTATTCTTAGACCATATTGAAACAAAATTAGAAGTCAGTAAATACCATGTTCAAAATATATTCTTATATTTGAGAAATCCTTAATGTGTTAAAGGTGACTGACAAATACTCACATATTGAAAGAAGAAATTATTAGGGAAGTATAATATGTGTTAGACTAGATCCTAGACTAACGTGCAAATTTTGCTTTGAAAAAAATGATTTTTCGAAAGGATATAGATATTTGGGGCAGTGCCTCACTGATTCTAAAGTATTTTCTATTGCATCAGTTATGTTCTAACATGAACTAATTTGAGCTGGAGATGCTTAGCTTGATCCCCTAGATGCTGAATGAGTGACATCACAGGAATAGTAGGCTTGGGGTCTGGGACCCAAGGTAGAGATTGATTATCTCAGAACTACTGGCTCCCTAGTGAACAGACTTCTCATGGGCATAATGATTTATCATTTGTTTCTCTTAAACTTTTAGAATGCACAGTCAAAGCATGTAAGTTACAATTACGATCATGATTAAATATAAACATTAACTGCAATAAAATAGAATAAGATGGTCAATTGTAAGTGAGCCATAGAAGGGAGGACAGTATACTCATGTCAGTGTGGAGAATAAAGGAATAACACCAAAATCTATAGCAAGAAGTGGGATATAGTTTATAAAGTTACAAATGAGACCATTCAAAGACAAACTAAAAAACACAATGGACATAGAATATTTTAAAGGAATAAAATACTCCTATTTTCCCTAAAGACTTTTTTTTAATCATTTTGTGAAGTTTTATTAAAAACATGAGGATAAAAATAGCAGAAGACATGCTTATGATGACAGATTCACTGATTAAGTAGAAAGCCTTAAGCACATCATTACTCACTCTGAAATTTGTTGAGCTCCATACAAAAATCACTATATCTCAGGATTGACTGACACCCAGTAGGCCGGATTGTGTTTTGTTTTGTTTTGTTTTTTTCCTTTTAGATATTGAAACTATGAAAACAAATTATGTAAATAAAATTATCTTTTTTTTTCTTTTTTTTTAATTAATTTATTCTTGTTACATCTCTAAAGACTTTTTTTAAATGAAAAAAAAAAAAATGACCCTTACAGTTTTCTTAAGAATATGGTAGTCAAGCCAAGGGTGGTGACGCACACCTTTAACCTCAGCACTCAGGAGGCAGAGGCAGGCGGATCACTGTGAGTTCAAGGCCAGCCTGGTCTACAAAATGAGTCCAGGACAGCCAAGGCTACACAGAGAAACCCTATCTCGAAAAAACTGAAAAGAAAATTATGTTAGTCACCTGCAGTACCAGAACCAGGAGTGATTATAGTTGGCTGTTCATTGCAACAGGCAAGAGGTAGCAAGAGTTAGGACAGGGAGCCTGTTATTCATTCACCGTCTCATTCCACTACAGCATCAAATATTTTGAGACTATAGCTGGGAGTGGTGGTGCACACCATTAATCCCAGCACTCTGGAGCTAGAGGCAGGGAGGTCTCCAAGTTCGAGACCAGCCTGGTCTACAAAGTAAGTTCCAGGATTTCCAGGACTACACAGAGAAACCCTATCTTGAAAATCCAAAAACAATAAAAATCTAAAGGAAGGCCTCCACCAATGATTCTGACACCTACATCCTTGCTAAGGAACATCTCATATCCCAGTAGGACTAAACACAATACTTTGAAGCAAATATAAGGAGATTAGGCTGAGCTTTCCTGGTTTCCCTTGAGCGCAAGTCTATTTCTATTATATTCCAGCTTAGATGAAGGTAGCTGTCAAGCAGCAGGGAATGTAAACTCCTCAGATTGTCCTGATTCTGTGTGAACACTCAGTGAGCTCTAGAAGCGCTTGTTCGTATGAAAGAGAGAAACTTGTCTTACCCATTGTCTTGATAAAAACAACAAAAAAAAAGGTCCTTCAGGAAGCAGAGCTAGAGACAGCTAGTGGGCTTGGGGGATGACTGAAAACAAAGTGAGGGAGGGAGAAGACCATCCAGTAAGCACATTCATATTCATTCATATTCACACGGTCAGGACATGAGGAGTCAGTTCCAAGAGCTGTTCCCAGGAAGTTGGATACTCTGAGCCGTCATCTGCTGTGCACTGAATAAGCTCAGGTATGTCCCCAAGGGTTCCTGTGTCTGAGGTTTGGTCCTCAGCGAGGCAATGACAGTGTTGAACACATATAACATATGGCCCTAGTGGAGGTCCTTGGCTCACTTGGGGACACGCTTTCATGATATATTGAAGAATACCCCATGCCATCCCTCTCCCCACCCCTGGCTTTTCTGCAGGTTATCTTTTCTCACATGTAGTCACCCCACACTGTAACACAGTCACAGGGGGCTCTCACCAGAACTAAGTCAACAAAGGGACCAGACCGTTGAATAGATGCCCATTGAGCTGAACGACCCTCTTTCCCTACAATGTTGCCTCAGTTCTCTCATGATAAGAACAGACATGAACTAAATAGATCAGCGAAGAAGACAATATCTTGAGAACGGCCCCCAGCTCATCCCCCATCCCCTCTGGTTAACTGCCTTTCATTTCACATCTGGGCTTACTCATTTCCAGCTGCAGATGTTTTCAGGCCAGAAACAAGGAGACAGAGGAAACATTTGCTGAGACTCAGTCAGGGCAGAAAAGTCCATGTCTTAGGCACTTTCCTACTGCTGTGATAAAATCCTACAACCAAAGCAATTTGTAAAATAAAGTTTATTTGGGCTTATAGTTTCAGAGGATTAGAGCCAGGGCCAATGGCGCTGGAGAACATGGTGGCAAGCAGGCAGGCATGGATCTGGAGCAGTATCTGAGGAACCTCTTATTGTAAGCCACAGCCACTAGACAGAGAAAACTAAGTGGGAAAGGCATGGGCTTTTGAAACCCCAAAGGTCACCCTCACTGAAACACCTTCTCCAGCAAGGCCACACTTCCTAATCTTTACCAAACATTTTCACCAACTGAGGACCAAGCATTCAAACATACGAGCCTTTGGGGCCATCCTTTCTCAAACCACCACAGTTCACCATAGCTCTCACTGAGACCAGAGTTCAGGAGAGGATGTGATGTGACATGGAGCAACAGGGACACCTGCTATTTCCTCAGGAGATAAAGGCACTTGCCTCAGGCATGACTGACAATGATGTATACTACAAATTCTGCCATATCTATTTCAGCGTCTATCTTACAAAATAAACGATCAGACTTTTAGGTTGCTTTTATAAGTACTTCATTAAGACATATGAAAACATCAGTTATATGATTGCCTCTGGTTATTTGCAATTCACTCTGGATATTATTTTTCAGAATAGAGCAGTAACTGGATTTTACTTGTGTGCTCATTTCAAACATATGGTTATCATGACTACGACCATAAAAATGTCACAAACCCATATTTCTTTTTTGATAACTTTATTCTTCCCATAGGCTATGTTAGTATATTAATGAACTAATAGATTTTTACTAAATGCTGTTTATACTGATTGTGAAGTTATCCACTAATTGGCCTTTCACACACTTCTCACATTTGTGTATTCTCTGCATTGTCTGCATTTACCATGATTATGTGGGTGCATCACACTTTTTAAAATGTGTGTATGTGTGCCTGAATGTATATGCATGTGTGTTTATGCATGTTTGGCTACAGTTGTGTGTGTGTATGTGTGTGAGAGACAGTGTCTGTGTATATAGGTGTGTGTAGGTGCATATGTGTGTGACCGTTTGTGTGTGTGTGTGTATAGGTGAGTATGTTTCTGTGGTATATGTGTAAGTGCACACATGTATATGTGTGTGTGTTTGAGTGAGTGTATATAAGTACATGTGTGTGTATGTGTAAGAATGTTTGTATGTAGGTGTGTTCATGTGTGTGTGTATATGTGTGTGTGAGTACATGGGTGTGCCCATGTGTACTTGGCCAAAGTCCAAAGGAGGACATCTGGCATACTGCTCTATCACTCTTTGACTTATCTCCTTGAAACAGGGTCTCATACTCACTTGGAACTCTGAATTTTGGGGGGAGAGGAGAAAGTGACCTTCCTGTCCTCATCTCCCTAGGCAATGGGGTTACAAGCTCATGCACAGCTACACAGCTTCTGTTTTGTTTTGGTTAGTTTTTGAGACAGAATCTCACTCACTGTGCAACCTTGGCTAGTCTGGAATGCTACCTATAGACCAGGCTAGCCTTGAACTCATAGAGATCCACCTGCCTGTCTCTGCCTTCCCAGTACTGAAATCAAAAGCACCCAGCACTTCACATGGGCACTGGAGATCTAAACTCAGATCCTCATGTTTGTACAGCAAGTTCTTTAACCACTGAGCAATTTCTCCAGCCCACATATGTCATATGTCATGAAATAATTTAATATCTCATGAAATATTTAATGTGCTCATGAGATATTTAACATCCTCACTTAAGTAGACACTTATATGAAGTAAAGCTTATCTACAAGTAGTCCAGACAGATCTACTGGGTTTACATATAAAGACATAGTTTTGGAATCTTTGGGGAATTTTTTACAAAGGTTTGGACTGAATATGCTTCTTTATTGCATTAATTTCTGTGGAAGACAATACAGCAATAGTAACTTATTTAAGTGCATCCTGTGTATTGGCATACGGGAGGCTGTGGTTCCTGTGCTCCAGGAAAATCAGTCACAACTAGCTCAGACTTGCTCTCCTGAATAGACAGGAAGATGCTGAGGCTGCTGAGATGATTGCGTCACTGGCTTGGCCTGTGTTTTCTCCGTTCTCTTCCTCATTAGTGCTGACAGATGTGCCACACCAACACAAGTTTAGCTTCTTCCACATGACCAATGGCAGAGCTTTGGTCAGATGAACTGACCCCTCAGCTTTTCCAGCCTTAATGTTCTTTCCATCGTTCATGGTGGATTTATGAGGTAATTCGCTGGAGCTGGAGAACTGTTAGGTGCCTGCAAGACACCTGCATTCACTGCCTCCCTAGTGTCATGGCACCAGCAGCCAAGAGTGATGATCAAAAGTTTCCATGGCTTTTTTTTGTGTGTGTGTGAAAATAAGAAGGTATGTGCCAAAACATCTAAGGATCTATCTGTGGAATATTTTATATCACAGAGGGCAGGAAAAGGGGGAGCAGTGATAGGCAGCATCCAAGATAAGATGTGGGCCCCCAAGACAAGCCCAGTGACCTGTTCCCTATGATAGACCCACACTTCTTCTAATTCCAATAGTGTATTCAAATTTAAGCTCAACATTGGGTTAAACCATTCATGAAGTCAGAACCCTTAAGATGTGACATCCTCATATACACTCCCAAATCTGGGCTTGACTAATTTCTTCAGTTTCTCTGACCTGTCAGGTTGGCAACTAAGTTCAACCTCTCACTGTATACAACAGGGGAATCCAACACTTACTGATGGATTATCTACCCAAGCAAGAATGAATCAAGACTTCACATGACTTGGGAACCAACACAACTTGGGAACCAACATGATTTGGAAAATATGTACGGTAGTATCTACTTTCCTGTAACCTTTCTTCTTTTGACTATGGAGATGTAGTTGTTTTTCTAAGCTCCAGCTACTTTAAAATTACTTTACTTTGTTGAGTGTAGATTAATTACAAGTTGCAATAGATCCTTTGCAGGCTGATATAAAAACATGAAAGTAAAGAACAAGGGAAAAAAGGAAAGAGAAAGATCAAAAAAGAAACAAAGTGATAACCAGGTTGTGGTGACACAAGCCTTATCGATTCCAGCACTCAAGAGGCATAGACAGACAGATCTCTGTGAGTTCAAGACCAGCCTGGTCTATAGAGAAAGTTCCAGAGAGCCATAGATACAAAGAGAAACCCTGTCGTAAAAAACAAAACAACAACAAACCAAAAGAACAACAACAACAAGACTCAAATAACAACAGCAACAGAAATCAAAGGGAGAAAGAAAAAACTTTCCTCATTAGTCTTTACTGAAAATTGTCAAACTTTCCATTCACAGGTGGGACATTAAATACTATCACGGAAGACACAAAAACAAAAGAGGATAATTTTTAGAATTATGAAGAGAATTTTAAACTCCCATCTTTGTAGGCTAAAACGGTAATGCTTTCTGGGGGGAGCCTATTGCATGATAAATGTATGTAAAGTCATTTCTCTCTAAGGAGAGCATAATAAGTTTGCTACATATTATTAAAACTGACTAAAAAAAAAAGGTGAGGTCATTTTGAAATTTTGTTTTTAAAGAGAGAACAGAGAAGGGAGTAGAAGAACATCAGGGATGGCTTTCTCTTCTTTCCTGGGTAATGGTGCAAAGGACACTCTGGTCTCCTTGACATTTCTGGAGGAGTGTAAGAAAAGGCCACCTGTCATTTCAGAAACACACTGTCCCCAGCCTACCCCTCACATGCCTGGACACTTGAAAAAGTGATGGTCAAAGCTCCAAGAGAGATAACCAGCCTACGTGGCCCTCCTGTGTGGAAAAGCAAGGCTCAAGTGCAGCTGCAAACTCTGAAAACTCCTTTCCTACCAGCTGTGGTGACTGCAGATGTGACCGCAGCACCTGCTGGCCCCTTGCTTAGTGAATTCATTCCTATCTGTCTGAACTTGAAGGAAATTTCAGGAAAACCCCAGTTCCTCAGTAATAAATACTGGCCCAAAGGGTCTTTGAGTCATGTCACATGACACTTTAACTCTGCACTGATGGCATAGACACATTTGGTTTTTCTAAACGGTGTTGGGGCTGGAGAGCAGGAAATGGCTACTGAGATTAAATAAAATGAGAAGATCAATTGTCTGTCTGAATATTGGCAGCCAGGGAACTAGTCATCCTTGACCTCAGACACAAAGCATTTGTTCACTGAGAGTTAAAAGCAGAAGCGAATATTCTTTTTTTTTTTTTTTTTTTTTTTCTTTGCAGCAGTGATTGGCAGCGTGCAAAATAAAAGCAGCACAATCATCTTTGAAAACATAGTGTGAGGTAACACAATGGTGCAGAAATTTTGGCTTTCAACAAAGGCTGCTGAAGAAAGTGGACATTTCCATGTAAAAATACAAATTTAGATACATGGCATGCACCCTTCATCAAAATTTAGTTTAAAAATTAGTTACTATAAATTAACATTAAAAAGTAAGTTTTGCTGTGGCTGGAGAGATGGCTCAATCAGTCAAGAGAGATGGCTGCTCTTCTAAAGGACCCAGGTTCAATTCCCAGCACCCATGTGGCAGCTCAAAACTGTCTTTAATTCCAGTTCCAGGGGGATCTACACCCTTATACATGCAGGCAGAACACCAATGTAAATAAAATAAAAATAAACACATTATTTTTAAAAAGTAAGTTTTGCTGGATTGCTTTTAACCATAAGCAATAAATCAAGGTTATAAATCTCCTGGGAGACGAAATCCAAAAATAATCTTATCTAGATAACCCGTACCTTAACATGGTACTGACTTTTATAGATACAAATCAAAAGACAGTCCGTGAGTAGAAGAACTAATATGCTAAACTCCAGCTTTAAACACACACACACACACACACACACACACACACACACACACACACACACACATTTTGCTAATGAACTATAATCCACAGCATGGAAAGAGCTCCCCAAACTAATAATTAAAACCATACAATCAGTTTAAATAATGATCTAAGACATTTTCCGGCACTAGACTAAAGAAGTAGATGAGAGCAAACAAACATGAAATGATGATCATCATATTTCATATCATGAAATAAAAATTGTAACGTCAACGAATTTTATATCATTGGACCAAGCAAAACCCAAGGCTGACCAGGACTGAAAAAAGAAACTATCTTTCATCCTGGCCAGGATGCAAAATGCTATGTTGACTTTGGAAGAAATTTCTTACAAAAATAAGCATATTCTTAGCATATCATCCAACCATTGTTTTCCTTGGTTTTGTATCAACACAGCTTGAAATTTTTATTCTCACAAAGATGAATAGATAAAAGGCAGTGGATTTATAGGACAACAAATCTATTCTGGGCGATACTTATATGTTGAATACATGGCATCACACAATATCAGAAGTGAGTCCTGATATATATTATGAATTATAATTCTTTTGGCCAACACAATTTGCTAGTAAGACTACATGTGAGCATTTCAATTGTCTTGTTAGTTTTTTGAATCGATGCACCATATTTTTGTGCTGTATTTCTGATGCTTATGTAGTTGGGCATTTTTGGTACCTCCAGTCATATTATCTCTGCCTTTCAACCTGAATGTTTGCCATGCACATTTAATGTAATTTAATTCAGTCACTTTGCGATTTGTTAAATATATTTTTCTATTAGTTCTTTGATTCTTTTGCTCACTATCTTTTATTTATTCTAAACAAAAGGGCCTCCTTCTTTTTCACTTCATTTATAATACAGTGCTATTAGCTGTATCTTTGTTTTAGCCAAGTGATTGTTCTAGGATTTACAATGTGAATTTTTATCTTCTCACAGCACACTTTCCATTAAATTCTACTCATTCCACTATTATGTAAAAACACTGTAGTTCCCCATCCCTTCTTCTGCATCATTAAATCATGCACCAATTAGCATACTAATATTTTAATGATTAAAAAAATAGGATGCCAGACAATAGATTTGATATGGAGATGTTTATTATATAAGCATGGAAGAGCAGGGAGTGGGGGTGGGGAGAGAGAGACTGAAACGGAGGAACAGAGAGAAAGAGAGACAGTGAGAGGAAGAGGAGAGCAAGAGAGGGAGAAAGAGATGAGCAAGAGAGAGAAAAGAGGTGGGTTTGCCCTTTTTATAATCCTGGGCAGGGGCACACCTAGTAGCAGACAGGTAATGACATCATAGGTTCCTAGGCAGTATGGTAACAAATATTGCTCACAGAAGTTCAGGATATATTTCCAAATAATCTGTTGCTGCTACTACAAAATAACCTTGCAGAAGAATGTTAATTCAGAACATGGCTGTTCTGGCAAGAGATCACTACCAAAGATATTCTAGGTCTGTGTGGCCTGGCTGGCAAGAGATGACATCCAAACATCTTCTGGAATATAAACATGCCTTTAATCCAAGAGGCAGAGGACTGGTTTAGAGCAAGTATCAGGTAAGGAAAATCTTAGATCCAGGTGTGGTGATACATGCCTTTAATCCCCCCAAAAAAGTGAAGTTAGTTTGTAGAAGGAAACACTCATGTTTGTAAGTGATGTCTAACTGAGTGGCAGGAAAGGTGATGAATCAGATAAGATTTGACAGAATTGAAACCACCCGTCTCTTACCAGAAGAGAGAGGAAAAGAAAACCACTTAAGAGGCAGTTTTACAGAAAAAGGAGGCAGTTTTTACCAGAACAGTGGTAGAGAGATGGGCTGCAGAGAGAGAGAACTCAGATGAAGACAGAACAAGACAGAAAATGAGAAGAAGCCAGAAGATTTGAGCAGATTGCTGAATTAGTCTGAGGCCTAGCAGAACAATTCAGAGGCCAAGAGAGAAGCCAGACTGAGTAAGTCAGCTGGGAGGAGTTTGATCCAGAACAGCTGAGTTAAACCAGCCAGCCCAGAGCTCAGAAAGAACAAGTAAGGGTGAACTCACTAAGCACTAAGTCTCAGAGGCTGAAAACATTCTAGGCCTAGGTTAGATTGTATGGCAGCTAGGAGCTTCCAGGACTATGCATACATTAGCAGAATGAGTCAGTTAGTCAGGAGTTAGTCAGTTAGGCCATTGAGCCAGGAGAATAAAAGGTACTTCTACATTACCTTTGTCTTCAAAAGTAAGAAAAAGGAATACAAAGATTGTAAAGGTCTGTGTTAAGATTGTACCTGAATAACCATATCTCTTATTCCTTTTAAAATACAATTTTGAGATGTCTGAGCAAAATATATTTTTAGTGGATTAGTTTATGTGTACTAAATATATTATAGAAAATGCATAACTGTTCTAGTTTAGTAACAATTTTACTCATAGCAAGGCATATCATCTGTATCCCGGAGTGATCTCAGTTATTCCACTTAAGAAGCCAATTTACATAGTGTTAGAAAACAAGCCAACTTATAAACAAAGAAAGATCTTTAAGGGTGGTAAACAAAAACCAAAGAAGCATAAAATAGTAAGGTTAAACCGAATCTATGACTAGGAAAGGAAAAGAATGAAAAAGTAGGGCAGAAGAAAATGCAAGGAGACTAATTAGGAACCACGGTTTTAGGAGGAAGAGCAAGAAATCAGGATAAAGTTTCAGAACATAAGAAAACCAAAGGGGAATAAAATATGGCTAGACAGAAACAAAGGGCCATTCACTGTGCAGACAGGCACATTGGGCTCTTTGCTTTCTGTCTGTTGTGAAGCAGACATAGGAGGTATGGGGGATGCTGTAGGACATCAATGGAAGGAGTTATCTTCACAGTGAAGACAGGACACATCAGGCAGGGAGAAGAGCTGGGTTCCAGCAAAAACAAGAACTCTACTTGGACCAAAGGGCTTCATAGCTTCTTCTCACATAGCCATGTAACTACTGGACATTCTTCCAGCTCTCATGATGCCAATGCTTAAAAAAATATTCCTGAAAATTCTGTGCAGATAAAACTAAGTTCCAAGGTGCTCGTTTTAATAAACAAATTCAAAACCTTCTTGATCTCACACCCATCCAAGATGTCAAAAACCCTATCCCATTAAAAAATTTTAAATTTTCTTGATTGTATTTTCTTTCATTTTAATGAAATTATCTTAATTAGACCAAAAATCATAACAATAGTAATATTGAATTTATGTAGATAAGATTGTTTCTGTTTGTCTGAAAATTTTAATTTCATTATCATGCAAAATCAGTTTTGTAAATTTTACACATTTGCTTTGGACTGAAATGTACGTTTGACAAGAAAAAATTTAAAACCCACATATTGTTGAGCATTCTGAGTAAGGGTTTACCAGAGATTGATAACCAGTGCTGTGGGAGTGAGCACTGCCTGAGTATACATTTTGACAGTCACAGGATGATTGAATTCTAAAGTATGCTTCCCTAATGTTAAACAAAATCATTCCGTGTGTAATGAACAACAATAGTGGCAGTAATCAAAGAAAATCAGGATTGTCAACAATGAAAAATAATGTCTCCTAGCAACCAAGTTTCCATTTCTCTTTGTTTGCTAACAAGCACTGAGCTGTTTTATGCTGGTTGCTTCATTCCAGACACTAGTGAATTATCAAAGACCATAGCCAAGCCTCCCACCTTAACTGGCTTAGATTTCTAATCAGATATCATACAATTAATTTTATTAATGTTGTAGAGCTAATTCACTATGAATCAGCCATAACTATGATTTGTTATTGTCGTATTCTAAATGGAATTGTAATGTGGAATAATTATTTGTTTAAATAATGGAATCATTGGCACACAGATGCCACTGCAACAAAGTAAAAATTTATTATCATTAATAATAAGATTAAACAAAATCATATCCCAGAAGATATCCCAGGAGGACCCTTCAGCTATTTTAGTTGAACTAGAAAGAATACTACTAATTAAGATATAACAGAGACTGTCATAGCAGTAGACCATTAAATAGAGCCTAATAAAAACCTCTATCGCCATCAAGGCTACAGTATGAGAGTATATCCTTAGATGAAATTAACCTGAAATGCAAACATTACATATCAGACTTTGGCCTCAATTCTATTTGAAGCATCTGTACTAATTTCTTTACACTATTTAAATTTTCTCCCTTGGCCATAAACACACACACACACACACACACACACACACACACACACACACACACACACACAAATTCAGAGGCCTGCGTAATGAATCTGTCTATTCTGAAGGAGAAAAGCTGTAGTAGTTCTGTAGTTTCTTTCAGCAGAATTCAAACTGGCCATTTGAAGATAGATTTGTGACTTGTCATTTTGTTTAGGACTTAATGATATCCGTTCAGGAAGAAAGTCACAAGAGTCTCGATTTGATTCTCCAGAACTTAGAGCTATTCAGATTAGCATTCAAGTTGTCTACTAGCTGCATTATTGAGCCGATGTAAAAGATGAGTGATATGATTTAAATTTACTGCAATGAAATTAAATTATCAAACCAAAATACTTTTCTTTTTTTTTAATGTAGCCCTGGCTGGCCAGGAATTTTTTGTGTAAGTAAGGCTGGCCCAGACTTTACAACTATCCACCTGCCTTTCCCTCCTGAGCGCTGGGGTTAAAGGAATGTGCCATGACCACCCCCCATTCTGAGTTGAGTTAAAGTAATGTGCCATGACCCCCCCCATTCTGAGTTAAAAGAATGTGCCATGACCCCCCCATTCTGAGTTAAACGAATGTGCCATGACCCCCCCCATTCTGAGTTAAAGGAATGTGCCATGACCCCCCCATTCTGAGTTGAGTTAAAGGAATGTGCCATGACTCCCCCACCCCATTCTGAGTTGAGTTAAAGGAATGTGCCATGACCCCCCCCCCATTCTGAGTTAAAGGAATGTGCCATGACCCCCCATTCTGAGTTCTATATCTCTAATTGACTTTTTCCCCCAAAATGCAATTTTCTGCTTTTATGTACAATTCTGAATATATGCATATTCTCAAATATTTTAACACTTTCTTTCACCTTTGGCTTCTTTTATATTACTTTGAGCAACAATAAAAACTCCTACAACAGTATTTTAAACCAAACTTTAGCTTTACACTGTATATTTCACCTTCTTAAAGCAATATGATTGCATATAAACACACAGCTAAGTAAAATTACATGTAAAATGGGATTATCCAAACCCATAAACCCTTAGATTATGTTTTTCAAAAAGTTTTAAAATATAATCAAAAGTGCAGCATGGAATCTATTATTTAAAACATACATTTCTAACAATGATTTTCTTATAAAATTAGTTCAGTAATCTCAGTGAAAGGGTTAGTAAAACACCACTGTTTCAGAAGTCATAAGTTTACATTTGTCCAAATACTGTTTTTATGGAATATTCTAAAAACAGTGTGTATAGTCAGCTTCTTATGTATTGTTTATTTTTATTCATGTGGACTTGTGTGTGTGCATGTTCATGACTGCAGGGACTTACACAGTGCCCAGGTCCCACTCGAGCTGGAGTCAGGGGTGGATATAAATCTCAGATCACTATTCGCCTTCCAACTTGGAACTAAACTTTTGTCCTTTGCCAGAGCAGCACAGGTTTTAACCATTGAGTGGCCTTTCCAGTCCCCCCCATCCCCCATCCTACCAAATCTGCTTTTGAGCAAAGAGTTTAGAGCCTCTGATCAAGAAAATGTGTCTATCATCCTTCATGGACAATTGCATAGTCACCGTGTCCATGGTTTTAACGAAGCTTTACAAAAATATCCATCTGCTGCCATGCAATTGAAATCTCCCTCCCTACTCCTGGGATGGGGAAACAAATATAAGAAACATTTCACTCATTTTATCATTGACAGAACATAATGAAATATTTGTCAAAGAATAAAAGTCCAAGAGATTTGTCCTCTAAACTGTAACTAGGTTGTAGGAAAAGGATGTAAGTTTGCATTAGAGTGTGTGTGTGTGTGTATGTGTGTGTGTGTGTGTGAGAGAGAGAGAGAGAGAGAGAGAGAGAGAGAGAGAGAGAGAGAGACAGAGAGAGACAGAGAGAGACAGAGACAGAGAGACAGAGACAGGCAGAGACAGACAGACAGAGACAGAGAGAGCATGCATGCATATCCACACACTAAGTACTATGCTGGTTTTCAAATACTGCCCTCTTCTTTCTCAGAGATACAGGGACAGTCTCTGAGGGCAAGAGAAGGTCTAGGCCAACAACTTTGTGCCCGGAATTCTGTGTATGCTACTGGTAAAAGCAGGGTTTTCCACATTCTCAGCAAGTTCCTGTCAGCACTTATCAATACTTACATGTGTGCACAGGGCAGAGTGCCCAGTGCATTTCTACTGGGGACTCACTGGTGAGGCGGAGTCAGAGCCAGCACACTTCTTCTCAGGCTGGAGAGCTTTGCGTTTGCACATCACCAATGCCTTTCAGCACTGCTGTCAACTGAGCTCTGCTAGGCCTCTGAACTCCACACAATGAATGAGATATGCCAAGCGGAGCATAATTACCTTACTGACGTCATCCAGCTTTCGACTTGAATTTAATGGGGGAGCGTCTTATTGAAACAGGGGGCCATTTGTATCGCATTATGCAAATGGCAAGACTAATCTTTTGCATTATACATAAGAACTGCTTATTGTGCATTAACTAATTTATCTGACTACGAAGAGGCTATGAATGCTGATTTTTATTAAGCTCTTCATTAAGCAAAAATGTAGGCATGGCAAGTGCATACATTTGCATGTGCCTACCTTGTATTAGTGAATAAATGCGTACACCCATCTAGTTACCAAGGACATGTTTGTGTTGTTGAAATAATCAAGAATGATATTCTCTTCCAGTTGTATCAATCAATTATTTGAGAATGAGCAAATTAAAAAAAAAAAAAAACAAAGGAAAAGTTAAAAGCCCATCACACCTTTTATTATAAAATATGGGTCTAAATTTACCTTTTAAAAGCACCGAATACACAGTCTGATGTCAACAGTTTAATCTTAAATTAGTTGTCTTTTATGTGTTGGTGACAAATTCATAATTACTATAAAAGCACACATTGAAATACAACATGACATTAAAGCAGTCACTTCTATTGCTATTCCCAGGAATAGAGAGTCTTTTCAGTAAAATAAAATATAAATGGGTAAAATCGTTTTTTATTGAATAGATACCCATTAATTTGGTTCAAATGTAAGCAGAGAGAAACGTGTGGAGACAGACTGTGAATAATGTTTACACAATGCTTGGGTGCATAGCTCATTAAGGCACACAACCGAAGCCAATGCAGAATCTCCACACACACACAAGGGAACTTCAGCAGGTTGTTTATAATTTGACCTGCAACTTTTACAAGAAATAGGGGAAAAAAAAAAAAAAAAAGAAAGAAAGAAAAGAGAAAGAAAGAAAGAAAAGAAAGAAAGAAACCAAAACCAAAACAAAACAAAAAACTCACATTGTATGTGCTGGGTGAAACTGAAAGAAATTTGAATTATTTTAATCGATCAAAATACATTAGGAATATTCCATATACAAACATTTAAAGCTTGTTGCTTGAAAGACAATTTTAGCAATGTAGTCAACCACTCCCAAACTGGAGGTGGATCTGAAACTGTTTTTCTTACCATGTTTCAGAGAGTTGGGGCTGGAAGAAATAAAGTTGGCCTCTTTCCTTAAGAATATTGGATGGAAAGAATGAGATGCCCAGTGGGGGATGGGCAGCAGAGCTGAATTCCCCCTCTGGCTTCAAACTCCAGCTCCCAGTTTTAGTTCATTAAAATTAATGACCCATCACCACGTGCCCTGCATGAGAACAGCTCATTCCTTTATCACTCAGGTAAGCTAAAACACACATTACTATACACGACACAAAACCAGCCCTGGGATTTGGCTACAAGCCCAACTTAACTGCAGAATGTTTATTAAATTATTAAAATTTATGGGTTGATAGCACTCTCAAGCAATTTATTATGGCTGTAAACCATTTTTAAGTTTTGAAAACACAATAAAGTTGATTTAATAATCCCCCTAATCTTATACACAACTTCCTCCAGAATTTTCTTCAATTATGCCTCATAAATTACAATTTATTGTGTATTAGAGCGACACTAAAAAACAAATACTCCCTGAGAATTTCATCGGATCCATTTACTATGAAACATTTGCCAGGAAGCGTAACAAATTCACATGTGACCCCTGCACTCAGAGGAGCTGAAGTTAAAACCGAAGCCACAATGGAGAGTTCTTTAGCCAAGGATAAGATCTGAACCCTTTGACTTGAGCCAGGATCTGGTCTTTAATGAATGCCACAGCAGAGAGGTCAGAAAGGGAGAGGGGCGGGCCTAGGGAAATTCTCTCCACTATTAAAACAGCTTGAGTTGCAAAGCAGGCACACTATCACCTCTGTAAAGCTTTGGCAGAGAACAAATGGCCTGAGAAAAGAAATTACAAAGAGGCAGTAATTGCAAGCACACACTGTATTTTCCTAGGAGGCAATAAATCTTCAGTGTAAGCAAATTTACTTAGATTTAATGACTTTTAAGTGCACATTCCATGCTTTTAAGGCAGAATTTACAGTAGTTTAGGATTTGGAAACCTACTTGGAGCATACGCCCTAGATGCAGAATCATCTAGAATCTGTTTGCATTTTATAATGACTTGATTAGGGTAGAATTACCTGCTGGACCCAATGGGTCTTGTGACTTTTAAAACTCTGTTTTCATAACTGAAATAGATGGTTTGAAAGTATGAGGGGTTTCTTGGATGAAACAAGAAAATATATTTATATTAGATATTTTTACAGGCTAGATCAAGGAGAAAATATACAATTTTGCTTGGTGGAAAGGCTATATGAATTCAGAAAAATAACCACATCTATGTTCCTTAAATACTTCAAGCATGTGCCCCATGCTCACTTTAGGAAGCTGGAAGCTGAAACCCCTATTCAAGCAAACCTATCATTAACTCCAATTATGCTAAATCTGCAGCTGGTGATTTCCTGGGCTTGCAGAATCAGACCATAAAGCACAGCTGGCTCTAGGAGAACTGTTCAGTGGAAGAGAATTCCTTCTAAAATAGCATGTGTTCCTACGTGGGTTGTGCACAGGATATGTTTATCTTCACAAAAACAATATAGGGACAAGATAGGAAACTTCTATTGACTTCGTGACAAAGATGCCTTAATGTGATGTAGACCATATGAGGCCATAGTGCAAGTTCAAAGACTGAACTCCGTATTACACTAAAGTGAGTTCCTGTTTCTTTCTTTCCCTACTTATTCTGCTCTCCAAGTCTGGTGCTGTGAATGCATAGGTATAATACACACATTCTGAAGGGCATGTCTGTACATAGCTGCTTTCCCATGCACTTGTACCTGTGTTCAGTGACATCTTTCCTACCTTAGTCTCTGTGGCATTAAGGGTCAGCCAATCAAATAAACATCCCAGAATTACTGAGTTGTTTAGAGAGATTAGTCCAAGGATCCTGACAACCAAAAATTGAGGGCATTGTTTATGGCAACTTTGAGGATTAAGAGCAAGAGAATAGAATAGAAAGTCAGGTCAAAATTGGCACGTAAAACAAACCAGAGAGAACAGTCCCCAACCAGGCTGACATGCAACACAGCACAGACAATCGTGAGCAATGTAAATGACCGATAAAGGGCTCAATCTGCCTGGCCTGGGGCCATTGAGCAGTTAACCTTCCTTCCATCTCTGCCTGGCGTCCTTACTTGGAAGTGCTCTTTTCTTAACAAACTGTACTTGTTTCGAGAACTATTCACATGTCCCTGTCCCAGTTCCTTGTTAGGGAAAGGAAGAGCCTGGAAATTCCATGTGGGTACCACCTGGACTCTAATATCCACGGACAATAATGCCATAAGTAAGAGACATAGAATTTAGGTACAGAAAGAGACAAAAAGAAACAAGAGAAATAAGAAAAAAAAGAAAAAAGTCTGTGGAGCCATAAGAACAGTTACGGGAAATGGCTGGCTTCCTCCCCGCCCCACCTGCCCCCCATGAGCCATCAGTTCCTATGAATTCTATGTATACATCAGATTCTTGATCCTTTACACTACTATTCGATAAGTTAGAGTTAGTATACCTACACTTTGGTAAAAAAAAAAAAATCTTTCAATTAGGAAGCTAAAAATGAAATCAGACAGTATGTTCAGCTGAATTAAAATGAAAACACAGTATTCCAAAAATTAGCTGCAACTAATGTGGTCCATGGGAGAAATTTTGTAATGCTGATGATTATACTAACAAATAGCCATACTTTAAGGCCAGGACTTTGGAATCCACTTTTGAGAAATGAAAAAAACAGAAAGCTAAAGCCTTCAGCAGAGAAACGATAACGTAACAGAAAAAAACTGAAAAGGTTAGAGAAAATGCATGGATCCAGAGGGTCCTAGAAACCTACAAGAAGAACATTATGACAGGCAGATCTGGGCTCAGGGGTCCTGATCAAACTATGGCACCAGCCAAGGACAATACGTGCAGTAAACTTCGAACCCCTATACAGATCTAGCCAATGGACAGGACATTCTCCACAGTTGGGTGGAGAGTGGGGACTGACTTTCACACAAACTCTGGTGCCCCATATTTGACCACGTCCCCTTGATGGGGAGGCCTGGCAGCACTCAGAGGAAGGATGGCAGGCTACCAAGAAGAGACTTGATACCCTAAGAGCATATACAGGGGGAGGAGGTCCCCCTCAGTCACAGCCATAGGGGAGGGGAGTAAGGGGAAATGGGAGGGAGGGAGAAATGGGAGGATACAAGGGATGGGATAACAATTGAGTTGTAATATGAATAAATTAATAAAATATTTAAAAAGAGAAAATGCACGAACCCACAGAAGTAGTTCTTTGAGACACAAGACAGAGAGAAGAGCAAGGGAGGGACAGAGGGTGGGAGAAGGAGAAAACTGTGTTTACTAATCACTGTTGTATCCTATGAGCAACGAAAGTGATAAAGAAATCTGATACATAATAGCCAGAACATGGAAACAGCCTAAGTGTCCCTCAGTAGAAGAATGGACTAAGAAACTGTGGTATATTTACACGATGGAATACTACTCAGCTATTAAAAACGAGGAATTCCAGAAATTTGTGGAAAATGGTTGATCTAGAAATTATCATAATGAGTGAGTTCACCCAGAAGCAAAAAGAGACAAATGGTATATACTCACTTATATCAAAACACTAGTCCAAGGGATACGTACAATGAAAATCTTTACTTACCAAGAAAGTGGGTGAGAGGAGAGGATATCCGATTGAGACTTTAGGCAAGAGTAGCATGGAAGAAAGAGGAAATAGTAGGACCCACAGGGTCCTGGAAACCTACAAGAAGAACTTTATGACAGGCAGATCTGGATCCTGGGGTCCTCCTCAAACTAAGGCACCAGCCAAGGAGAATATAGGCAGTAAGCTCCGAACCCCTACCAAGACCTAGCCGACGAACATGACACTCTCCACCGTTGAGTGGAGAGTGAGATCTGACTCTCACATGAACTCTGGTGCCCCTTTTCTGACCATGTCCCCTGGATGGGAAGACCTGGTGGCACTCAGAGGAAGGATAGCTAGTTACCAAAAAGACACTTGATATTCTGAGAGCATATATAGGGGGAGGAGGTCTCCCTCAGTCACAGACATAGGGGAGGGGAGAAGGGGAGAAATGGGAGGGAGGGAAGAATGGGAGGAAACAGGGGAAGGGCTAACAATCGAGATGTAATATGAATAAACTAATAATAAAAAAAATCTGATAAATCAGAGCTGGGGAGATGGCACAGTCAGTAAATGACTTGTAGGCTTGTTTATTTTAATTCAAGTCCAAGCACCGATATTCCAGTGCTAGAGAGGTAGAGCCAAGTAGGTCCCTGCAACAGGATGACCAGGAGCCTAGGATAATCAGCCTTTTAAAAGTCCCAGTGAGAGACCCATCCCCAGAACACAAAGTGTCTAGCTCCTGAGGAATGACACTCAAGGCTGCCCGCTGCCCTCTGCCCTCTGCCCTCTGCCCTCTGCCCCCTGCCGTCTACATGCTCAAGCACACATATGCACATGAAAACATGAATGCACACACTTATAAATACACATACACATGTACACAGTTAAAAAGGAATGTGAGCAATTTTCCTTCTAAATTACATGTATTTACTTATTATTATGTGGGGGAGGGCACACGTGGCATACACTTTTTTTTTTTTGTTTTTTTGTTTTTTTGGTTTTTTGCCTTGAAATGAGGTCTGTCACTGAATTAAATGTTTTCCATTTTGCACATGCTGGCTGGCCAACAACTTCTTGTGTGCTATGTGTCTCTGGCCTCCCACTGGTAGAGGTACAGGCACACACAGCCATACCCAGGTTTTTATGTGGTGCTGGAGATTTGAACTGAGGTTCTCATGCTTGTAGAAAAAACACCCACTGAACTAGAGCCATCGCAGAGCCCCTAGACATATTTTGTTTGTTTGTTTGGTTGGTTGGTTGTTTTTAAAAGAAAGCTTGGATGGGGAGATGGCTCAGTGGTTAAGAGCATGAGTTGCTCTTGAAGAAGAGTGTACTTCCCAGTGCCCTTGTCACATGGTTCGCGGAGGCCTGTTTCTCCAGCTCCAGGACATCTGACACTCTCTCCTGGCTTTGATGGTATATCCAAACAATATGGCGCGTGCATGTGCGCACGTACACGCACACACACACACACACACACACACACACACACACACACACACACACTTAAAAACAAGATTCTCATCACTCTACTACATGATGCATGCTCTTGCAGCTGTTTGTGTCATCATGAAGAAGCCCAGGACCACAGTGTGATAATGCACATCCTTTTCCACTTCCATCATGTTTGTAGCTTGTACTTGATACCACACAAATGAGCAAATACATGAAGGAGCTTGTTTTCACCCAGAGAACTGGCTAGTCCTTTGCTGGTATGTAACTGTGACACCACCCAGTGTCTCCATCCCAGTGACTGGGTAGGGTAACCAATAGTCCAATAGTAACAACAAAGGGTTAGGGAGAAAAAAATCCACGTGAGAGGAATGGCCTATTTGCCCTGAAAAGGAAGCAGGGAAGACTTAATTAACACCCACCTCCTTTGTAGCCATTGGATAAAACTGTTTAGCTTAGGACCAGAAGTTATGGTCCAAGGACATGTGGTTGGATTATAAAACACTTCCTGTGCATATTCTTTCAGTCACCTGTTCATTCAAAATGGCTGGCACGCAAAAGCTGCACAGACTGTGAGCATTGGCCATCCTGGTCTGTAGAACATGCCTGAGATGGATAGGCCCGTGTGTACCTCTTCACTTCTGTACTGCATAGGGTAAGTGGCATGACAAGGATGTTCATTTGCAACATTTAATATAAATAACAACCGTTTTTAAAAAGTTTTTTGAGTCTATATAAAAATCTAAGACAATATTGAGTTCTGCTCTTGAAAGAGATTACCTTTATAGCCTTCAGTTCTGTAGGGGGTCTATCAGAGGAAAGAAACAATAAAAGAAGGTATTAAATAGCTTCCTCTGTAAGTTCCCAAGGCTGACAACTGAATGTTGTATTTATAATTCTCTGAGCACCAGTGCCCAGATTGGTGAGATGGGGTTAATAATGACAGCTGACATGAGTAATTTTCACGTAGAGTAAATGACCCAATCTTGGTCCTCAAGCACTTAGTAAACCTTGTCTATTTATGAATTTTGCTAGCAAAGCTATAAACAGGCAATTCAGTATTAGTGTGGGAACTCTTGATGGATTTCCTTCTCTCCGTATAAGCCATATTTATTCCCTAAGATTCATGACCGTGTTTCCCCCTGCCCATGTGATGCCTTCCTCCTTATTTATGTGGGAAGTCCATTCAAACACAAGACTCTTGCATAGCCAGCTGGCTATTTGTATTTCAAGGCTGTCTGGAAGGGGTTGTCCCATGAGGTGCATTTCCTCAAACACTGTACAACTGGGAAGGAAGCAGGCCTTCCTCTCTCAGAGCACAAGTCCTGAGGCAGGGCGGGCCTTTTATCTTTGGCTGCCTAAGAGCCCTCAGAACTCATGGGGGATAATTGCACTGTAATGCTTTACAGCTGCTTGCTAGGTAATTTACTCAGCTGCCACCACCTGGGGAGATTAGACAGGCTTTTCCCCTCCTGACATAGGGCCCCTGGAATTTACTGTCCTTCCCCTTACTCTACTCAGGAGGTAGGAGGGAAAGCCCTAGGGGTTTGCTAGGAAGTCGGCCATTGGAAGGCTGAAGTTCTTTGCCTGAAGGAGAAAATACCAGCAAACAAACTCTAGTGGGTCAGGTAAGCTTTTCGAAGCACAGCACACTGTTATTTTAGGAGCCCAGTTATATCTGAAGAATTACCAGCCTCCTCCACCCCATCCGCCAACCATTGTAGCTCTTTATGAACCACTGGGCCTTTGGGAAGTGCTGTTGGTGAATTGTGGCCCTGCGGAGGAGATATTAAAACCCTAAGCCCAGAATATCATTGTGAGACCTTGTTTGGAGGCAGGTATGCTTTACAGAGTTAATGAAGTTAGAATAGTAATTATATGTTCTATGTTAATGAATTAAATAATAGGAGCTGACAGTGGTCATAAACACCATAACTTTGAAACATAAACTATAAATGACATTGTGAGCTCTATAATGACTCAGGTGACATGAAACTATCTGAGTGACAGTGATCATGACTACTTGTGTTATTTTATTACTATTGTTTACTGCTTACAGTCATTATTGGAAGCCATGGTAACTTCCAGTCATGAAGTTATGATACTTGGATGGCCTCTTCAAGCTCACTGACCCCTTGGCAACCACCACCATCTTCTCTCCCACTTCTTGGGGAAGGGAAGTCAATGGATGACAGTCTAATAGCCTCGGTTCTGAGTCTCCATCTCATTGAATTGTCTTCTGTTTAGACCTATGCCTTTGCCCACCCTTCCTTGGGCATTTATGACAAAATTTATTTGTCAGTATCACTGAGAGGTTCTTCTCTGGACCCTGGCATGGATCGAGACCTTTGTTAGCAAAGATTGCCATTGTCTGCCAGCTCCTCACTTGGGCAATCAGAACTTCCTGGTGAAATCCCCCAGTAGAGCCTCTTGCTCTTGTCTTCAAACCTGCCACACTCCCCTGCAATCTTTAAAATGTGGTTCTTACTGTGGGCATTATGGTTAGAAAAGACCCATGTTCACGTATCACGTCTCTCAGCAAAGAAGCGTTCCATTCTCTGCTCTTCCAGTTGTCACACATGTGTATACTGGGCCCTAAGAGCTCACTAGAACATACGGCATGCCTTATGACTCAGACAAACCAATCCTCCAGAAGGCCTATCATAGATGAAGTTGGCAAAGTGAAGGAAGGCATGGTTTCACCATCCCACCATCCTGGGCTTTTGTAACACTTGGTCTGTTGTAGGCTCTATTTCTTAACAATTAAACTTTATTATACAACCCAACTAGCTTACACAAGAGGGAAAAAAGGTTAAAGGGAAAAAAGAGTGAACCTTCCGGTATTCGTTCCATGGGACGGGTTCTTAGGTGTCTCTGGCCTGCGTGCTGGTCCAGCCTGTTCGCTGATCCATGTCTCAGTCTATCACAAGGTATCCATGGGGTGCCCAAGGCCAAAGCCTGCCAAGACTGCTTTTACCTGTGACAAAGCTTACAGTCTTTCCCATACATCCCACTTCTTTTTTTAAAAAAATTAAGAACTATATATACAAATATACATATATACAGAATCATCAGGTATCAAGTACATAACCAAGTCCTGTTATACTTGTTAACCAAAGAGAGTCCTTTTCTTTCATGAGAAATTGCAATTATCAATCTATTTTTAATTCTTAAACTAAAGCTTCTAGTACCACTGTGGCTATCTAGTCTTCAATCCCATCAGAGACCCAAGAGGGAAAATCTATCTAATAAAAAAAGTGCAGGCGGGCAACTTCCAAGTGTTGATAGGACAGAGAGAGCTTTGGACAGTCACCGGATTCTCTCCTTCATTGGGGCACAGTCTTTCCCAGAGTCTGTGCTCTTGACAGCTGTGTACCTAGTCATTTGTTTTTGCTACTTCCACTTATCACTTATCCTTCTGCAGCACACGTGCTGGCTTCCCTAGCTATATTATGGAATAAACGTTTTGTATACTACACTGTACCCTATGTTAGCGTCCTTGCCTATCGATTGATTAGCAACCTCTGATGTCATTGCCTGCAGCTGCCTGGTGTGTGCCAGACAACCTGCCACCTCTCTCTCTCTCTCTCTCTCTCTCTCTCTCTCTCTCTCTCTCTCTCTCTCTCTCTCTCTCTCTCCTCTCTCAGGGGCACCTCTTTCCCTTTCTCTCCCTTTCTTCCACTGTCTCTCTGTCTCAGTCTCTCTCTCCCCTCATGGCCCATTCCAGCTGTAACCCCTTTTCCCTTTCCATCCCCAAATAAATCTTTCCATATCAGATCAGTTCCATCTCTCTATATATTTATTTTCAATGGTAACGTTTGGTGGCCTGCTCAGGGACAGTTCATCCTGCACTATCTAGGCACACCGGAACCCCTTCTACCTGCCAAACCTTACTTTCAACCTATACTCACTCACCCCCATCTGCTCTGCCTGACTCCACAGCTGCCTGCTCTCTCCCACTGTCCTCTGCAGCTTGCTCAGCTCTCTGGCTGCCAGTGGCCACTGGCTTAAACTACCTGAAGCCTCTCCATTTACAGTTAGGTAAGTAAGACCCCACTAATCCCTGATCTTGCAGTCACTAAGCCCTGATGGATAGTGGAAACACTATCCATACTCCTGCCCTGCCCCTACCCACCAAGGTGTCTCTGACACTGCTGCCACCACTGCCTCTGGGGGCCTCGAACTTAACACTGGCCCCACTGTCCGCCAAAGGCTCCAGGCCACATCTGCCAGTACCCCCTCTCACCCCCACCACCATGAAGACCCCCTCCCTGCCAGCTCAGCTGCCACACTCCTCCCCTTGCTTGCTTGGCCACTGCCCCACCTGCCCTGCCACTTTTACAGGTTTGCTTGGATCATTTATCTGTTAAATTTGATCCTATATTCTACTTATAGATTCTCCCATGTGACTCTGTCTCTAGCTACTACATGAGGCCTGACTTGCCAGTGTTTTCCCCTCCCCCAGCTCCTGCACCAGGCCTACAAGATTCTGAAAGCACAAGCTCTTTCCACCTTTCTTTAATTGGCTCTCTGTTACAAAAACCTAGCCTCATTAAAAGCTTAACCTCTGCTCTTCTTCTATGATTTCTTTTCTACTTTCATTTTAAATTGGTATAGATTTTTATATAAATTCAAACTTATATTTTTACAATATACTGCATATTGTACCCTGGTTCAAAATGTTATTAACTACCTATGTCTTCAGCAATTCTTGGATGGATGTTGTTTCTCCCACTCCTAGTGCCTCTTGGCACCTACGGGCTTTCTGGCCAATGGGTTTGATATAATAAATTCAAATGCAGTTTTAAAGTTGTTCTACAACATTCTCCTCTTTTGCCAACTCTGAAAATGGGTAATTCCAAAAATGCTTTTACATTAAAATATATTAATTTTAGAGATATTCATTTGTTTACAATGTTAGAACTTGGTTACTATATCCTGCCTCCACTCTCAAAAGGTTAAAAATCACTGCCTTACAAATATGTTTAGCCTTGTTTTCTGAATATGGTAATTTATTAACCTATTAATATAGCCTTAGACTTTTATAAGATATAGACTTTTATAGACTAAATCATACAGGAAACTGTTCTTCTCTTTCATTATGAACTACGTTTATGATTTTTAAGGTTCCAACTTGATAGGGGTGAAACCTAACATCCTAGTCTTTAATGCTTAAAATATTATAAATGATCAAATCTTTTAACATGTTTAAAAATATATTTTTAGTCATGCTAAGAGCCAATGTTATTGATTATAAGATTAAGCTTTATTTAGATTCCTATACATGTTTTCAAGGTCAAACAGAATAATATCATAACATTCTGTTTTATGTTTGCAAGATATAGTTTAGAGCAGATAACTAATGACAAAGATTACTTAACTCAAATGTGCTGATCCTCAACTTTGTCAGAGATCAGCTGAATATGGCATGGCATTTAACATATGTAAGCTTATAATGATAGACAAGGGTCCCAAATCCTAGCAATAGTCCTGGAAGATCACCGAGAAGATTTGGGCATAATGACAGATTACTTCAACCCTGGATCTTGGTAGGCTAACCACTGGGCAGGACTGCCCCCAATACCTTGCACTCTGCTAGGACCAAGCCTGAAATATGGACAAACTAGACAGACACCTGGAGAGCTATTGTCTCTCATTGCTGAAAATAAGATGAGCTCATATTCTTCCACAGAAAGCCTCTTGTTCTCTGTGCCTAATGGCCAGACTGTCTCTGTCTACATTGACATGAAAACCACAGGAGCCTTAGACAACTGTCTAGGTAATGGACTATGACTAACTAGTCATCTCTGTCATTTTTATTAATTCATAGATTCATTTAGGTTACAATTCATCCTTCCCAGGTCTCTGTTCACATTGATAGCTAAGGTAATGGTAGCCTGAAAGCTAGAGAACAGACAATTAGCTCCTTAAGTAATCCACCACGTTAGTTCATCAGCCAGCTCATTAGCTAGTTAAAACTACTAGATACTAGATCTACTGTTTAAAAAGGCAAACAGGTTTGCCTTAGTCACAGACCTCATGTTAAAGACAAACAGGCTTCAGATGCCTTCTCAGTTCTCTTCACATACAGGGGACCAGGCCTTAAGCTTCACTCCCAGAGCTGCTACTGTCAGGTCTAGATACAGTCTACCTAATTACTAGACTCAAAAGGCAGGTCTCATATATATCCTATAAAGGGAAGGATTGAGACCCAAGTTGGAGACAATTGGGTATATAACACAAAACTCCAGATGCCCCTATCCTGGTAAAAGCTACCCCATCTCCTTTAAACATTTGCCATTGTTTAGAAAGTATACAAAGTTTTCCCCTGAACCAAATACTTGTGATAAATATGTAATAAGATGCCTGACAGAAGCAAACTAAGGGAGAGAGCCTAATTCTGGCTCACAGTTTCAGAGGGAACTATCCATAATGGCAGCAATGGCACGGCAGCTGCAGCAGCTCATCCATGGAGGTGGACATCTGTAGTACAGCCTCTTCACCACTTGGCAGATTTGGAAGCAGAAAATGCCACCAGAAGAATATTAGACTGCAGTACTCAAAATGCCATCCTTGAAGATCTACCTCCACTACACAGGCCTGGAAACCTCGCCAAACAAGAACAGGAGCCTCTGGGTTGACCATTTTCTATTCAAACCACAATATATGGTGAGAAGAAAATCATGCTTCAAAAAATGCTCAAGCAGAGAACCAATGATAGATGTTAGTTACCATGAGAGAGCAGTGAATTCTACATAGTACTAAATGGAAAGCCAGCTAGAAATCCCCAAGGGCCTTGCAGAATAAAGCTAAATAGGAGAGAAGTTATTGATGCATTACACAAAATTAATATGATGCCATAACTGCGGGAGCTAATCAGAATAATGCCTGGAAGCTTCTTTAAAATTTGAAACTGTAATGACCTAGATATAATAAGGTGAGATGGCTATACTTTCTTGGTATAGTATAGTGGAGATCAATGGAAGCTGTCCTTCTTAAGTAATAGTTGATATCACCATTTACCAGAGTGAATATGAAAGAGTCTTGAAAGGGCTCCAACCAGATCACATTTAGCCAAGGGAAACAACTTGTAATTACTACAATGGGCAGCCAAACCAAAATAGCAAGTAGAAGGCCAGGATTCGTAGGAGATTTACAGACTTGTATTATTGACCCTAGGAGAGAGAAATTTACATCAAAAGGATATTGCTGGGCTTAGAGGCCCCCAAAACTTCAGGGAAAGTGAGCATAAGCTATAAGCTGACGTTGTAAGCTACAATGGAAAACCAATTCTCAAACTCAGAACCCATCAATTGGGTATGGAGGCAGGCACTTGTAAGCAAGAATTCTTCAATATATTTATGGTATGATGCCAGTTCCCTTTTTTGTTCAAATAGGCTCTCAAATAGCAAATGTATTTTGAGTAAAATTCTGTGTGATTTTTGTTTTTGTTTTTTTTTTTTTTTTTTTTTTTTTTTTTTTTTTTATTAATTTATTCTTGTTACATCTCAATGTTTATCCCATCCCTTGTATCCTCCCATTCCTCCCCCCCCCCATTTTCCCATTATTCCCCTCCTCTATGACTGTTCCTGAGGGGGATTACGTCCCCCTATATATTCTCATAGGGTATCAAGTCTCTTCTTGGCTACTTGCTGTTCTTCCTCTGAGTGCCACCGGGTCTCCCCCTCTAGGGGACATGGTCAAATGTGAGGCACCAGAGTATGTGAGAAAGTCGTATCACACTCTCCACTCAACTGTGGAGAATATTCTGACCATTGGCTAGATCTGGGAAGGGGTTTAAAGTTTACCTCCTGTATTGTCCTTGGCTGGTGCCTTAGTTTGAGCGGGACCCCTGGGCCCAAATCTGCCTATCATATTGTTCTACTTGTAGATTTCTAGGACCCTCTGTATCCTTTTATTTTGCTGTTCTCCCATGCGTCTCTCATTTAGAGTCCCAATAGGATGCCTTCCCCTCTGTCCCAGTTTCCTGGTAAGTGAAGGCTTTCGTGGGACATGCCCCTTGGGCTAGTATGCAGATATAAGTGATTATATACCATTTGATTCTTTCTGCTTCTGGGTTAACTCACTCATTATGATCATTTCTAGCTCAATCCATTTATCCACAAATTTCGGGAATTCCTTGTTTTTAATAGCTGAGTAGTATTCCATAGTGTATATGTACCACAGTTTCTTTATCCACTCTTCTACTGAGGGACACTTAGGCTGTTTCCATGTTCTGGCTATTATGAATAAGGCTGCTATGAACATGGTTGAGCAAATTTTCTTGTTGTGTGCTGGAGCATCTTCTGGGTATATTCCAAGGAGTGGAATAGCTGGGTCTTGAGGAAGCCCTATTCCCATTTTTCTGAGATAGCACCAGATAGATTTCCAAAGAGGCTGTACTAGTTTGCATTCCCACCAGCAATGAAGGAGTGTTCCTCTCTCCCCACATCCTCGCCAGCATGTGGTGTCGCTTGAATTTTTGATCTTAGCCATTCTGATGGGTGTAAGATGGAATCTCAGAGTTGTTTTGATTTGCATTTCCCTGATGACTAAGGAGGTTGAGCATTTCTTTAAGTGTTTCTCAGCCATTTGATACTCCTCTGTTGAGAATTCTCTGTTTAGTTCCAAGCCCCATTTCTCAATTGGGTTATTCGGTTTGGTGGTGTTTAATTTCTTGAGTTCTTTATATATTTTGGATATTAGACCTTTGTCAGATGTAGGGTTGGTGAAGATTTTTTCCCAGTCTGTAGGCTGTCGCTTTGTTCTCTTGACAGTGTCTCCTGCCTTACAGAAGCTTCTCAGCCTCATGAGGTCCCATTTATTAATGGTTGACATTAAGGCCTGGGCCGTTGGTGTTCTGTTCAGGAAGTTGTCTCCTGTGCCAATATGTTCCAGGCTCTTTCCCACTTTTTCTTCTAAGTGAGTTAGTGTCTCTGGTTTTATGTTGAGGTCTTTAATCCACTTGGATTTGAGTTTTGTGCAAGGTGACAAATATGGGTCCAGTTTCATTTTTTTACACATAGACCTCCAGTTAGACCAGCACCATTTGTTGAAGATGCTATCCTTTTTCCATTGAATGGATTTGGCTTCTTTGTCAAAAATCAAGTGACCATATGTGTGTGGATTCATATCTGGGTCTTCGATTCGATTCCACTGATCAACCAGCCTGTTGCTGTGCCAGTACCATGCTGTTTTAAGTACTATTGCTTTATAGTACAGTTTGAGATCAGGTATGGAGATTCCTCCGGAGCATCTTTTATTGTACAAGATTGTTTTAGCTATTCTGGGTTTTTTGTTTTTCCATATGAAGTTCAGAATTGAACTTTCAATGTCTTTAAAAAATTGTGTAGTTATTTTGATAGGGATTGCATTGAATCTATAGATTGCTTTTGGTAGGATGGCCATTTTTACTATGTTAATTCTCCCGATCCATGAGCAAGGAAGATCACGCCATCTTCTCAGGTCATCTTCAATCTCTTTCTTCAGAGTTTTGAAATTTTTTTCATACAAGTCCTTCACTTGCTTAGTTAGGGTAACTCCTAGATATTTTATATTGCTTGTGGCTAATGTGAAGGGTGTGGTTTTCCTAATTTCTTCCTCTGCAAGCTTGTCATTTGTGTATAGGAAGGCTACAGACTTTTTTGAGTTAATTTTGTATCCAGCCAATTTGCTGAAGGTGTTTATCAGCTTTAGGAGTTCTCTGGTGGAGTTTTGAGGGTCACTTATGTACACTATCATATCATCTGCAAAGAGGGATAATTTGACTTCCTCCTTTCCCATTTGGATCCCCTTGATCTCCTTTTGTTGTCTTATTGCTCTGGCTAGAACTTCGAGTACTATATTGAAGAGATATGGAGAGAGTGGGCAGCCTTGCCTTGTTCCCGATTTGAGAGGAATTTCCTTGAGTATCTCACCATTTACTTTGATTTTGGCTATTGGCTTGCTGTATATAGCCTTTATTATGTTGAGGAAAGTGCCTTGTATCCCCGATCTCTCTAAAACTTTAAACATGAATGGGTGTTGAATTTTATCAAATGCTTTCTCTGCATCCAAGGAGATAATCATGTGGTTTTTTATTTTCAGTTTGTTTATATGATGGATTACATTGATGGATTTCCGTATATTAAACCATCCCTGCATGCCTGGAATGAAGCCTACTTGGTCATGATGAATGATATCTTTGATGTGCTCCTGTATTCGTTTTGCAAGTATTTTATTTAGTATTTTTGCATCTATGTTCATAAGAGAAATTGGTCTGAAATTCTCTTTCTTTGTTGAGTCTTTGTGAGGTTTAGGTATCAATGAGACTATGGCCTCATAGAATGAATTTGGTAATTTTCCATCCATTTCTATCTTTTGGAGTAGCTTGAAGAGTATCGGTATTAGCTCGCCCTTAAAGGTCTGGTAGAATTCTGCACTGAAACCATCTGGCCCTGGGCTTTTTTTGGTTGGGAGACCATCGATGATTGCTTCTATTTCTGTCGGGGAAATGGGACTATTTAACTTGTTTATCTGTTCTTCACTCAACTTTGGCAAGTGAACTTGATCAAGAAAATCGTCCATTTCCCTTAGATTTTCAAATTTTGTGGCGTATATGCCTTCAAAGTAGGATCTTATGATTCTTTGAATTTCTTCAGTGTCTGTTGTTATGTCTCCCTTTTCATTTCTGATTTTGTTGATTTCAATACTGTCTCTCTGCCTTTTAGTTAGTTTGGCTAATGGTCTGTCTATCTTGTTGATTTTCTCAAAGAACCAGCTTTTGGTTTTGTTGATTCTTTGGACTGTTTTCTTAGTTTCTAATTTGTTAATTTCAGCCCTGAGTTTGATAATTTCCAGGCGTCTACTCCTCTTGGGTGTTTCTGCTTCTTTTTTTTCTAGGGCTTCCAGTTGTGTTGTTAAGATGCTTATGTGCGATGTTTCCAATTTCTTTTTAAAGGCACTTAGTGCTATGAATTTTCCTCTTAGCACTGCTTTCAATGTATCCCACAAATTTGGGTATGTTGTTTCTTCATTTTCATTGAATTTCAGAAACTCCTTGATTTCTTTCTTTATTTCTTCCCTGACCCAGGTGTCATTTAGCAGAGAGTTGTTTAGTTTCCACAAACGTGTAGGCTTTTTGTTATTTCTGTTGTTGTTGAATTGCAGCCTAAGAGCATGGTGATCTGATAGGATACAAGGTATTATTTCAATCCTCTTGTATCTGTTGAGGCTTGCTTTGTGACCTACGATGTGATCAATTTTGGAGAAGGTTCCATGGGGTGCAGAGAAGAAGGTGTATTCTTTCTTGTTTGGGTGAAAGGTTCTATAGATATCTGTTAGATCCATTTGACCCATGGCATTGGTTAATGATGTTATTTCTCGGCTTAGTTTCTGTTTCAATGACTTATCCTTCAGTGAGAGTGGGGTGTTGAAGTCTCCCACTATTATTGTGTGGGGATCGATGTGTGGTTTAAGCTTTTTTAGGAGATCTTTTACATATGTGGGTGCCCTTGTATTGGGAGCATAGATGTTCAGAATTGTGATGTCATCTTGGTTGACTTTACCTTTGATAAGTATGAAGTGTCCTTCCTCATCCCTTTTGATTAATTTTGGTTGAAAGTCTATTTTGTTCGATACTAAAATGGCTACACCTGCTTGCTTCTTGTGACCATTTGCTTGGAATATTTTTTTCCAACCTTTTACCCTGAGGTAATGCCTTTCATTATGGGTGAGATGTGTTTCTTGGATGCAGAAGAATGTTGGATCTTGTTTATGTACCCATTCGGTTAGTCTGTGTCTTTTTATTGGAGAATTGAGGCCATTGATGTTGAGAGATATTAATGACCAGTGACTGTTAAGAGTCTTAATTTTGATGTTGTTTCCAGTCGAGCGTTTGTGTAGTTGTGTTTTTGCCATGGGATAGTTATCTATTTCCTGGGTAGTTTTGGTTGTAGCTTGACCCTTTGGGATGGAGTTTTCCTTCTAGTACCTTCTGTAAAGCTGGGTTTGTGGATAGGTACTGTTTGAATTTGTTTTTGTCATGGAATATTTTGTTTTCTCCATCAATGGTTATTGATAATTTTGCTGGGTAAAGTAGTCTGGCCTGGCATCTGTGTTCTCTTAGGGTTTGCAGGATCTCTGTCCAGGACCTTCTGGCTTTTATGGTCTCTGCTGAGAAGTCAGGTGTAATTCTGATAGGTTTACCATTAAATGTTATTTGGCCCTTTTCCCTTGCAGCTTTTAATATTTTTTCTTTGTTCTGCATGTTTTGTGTTTTGATTATTATGTGGCGGGCAGTTTTTCTTTTCTGGTCAATTCTATTTGGTGTTCTGTAGGCCTCTTGTATGTTTATAGGCATCTCTTTCTTTAGATTGGGGAAATTTTCTTCTATGATTTTGTTGAGAATAGTTTCTGGGCCCTGGAGTCTGATGTCTTCTCTTTCTTCAATGCCTATTATCCGCAAATTTCTTCTTTTCATGGTGTCCTTAATTTCTTGGATGTTTTGTGTCAGGAGTTTTTCAGATTTGGCATTTTCTTTAATGGTTGATTCAATATCTGTGATTGTATCTTCTAGCCCTGAGATTCGTTCTTCCATCTCTTGGATTCTGTTAGAAAAGCTCACCTCTGTGTTGCTCGCCTTCTTCTCTGAGGTCTCACGTTCTCGTTTTTCTTCTGTCTGTGTGTTTATCATTGAATCCATTTTCATTTTCAGATCTTGAACTGATTTTTTGATTTCTTTCATCTGATTTTTTGTATATTCCTGAGTTTCTTCCATTGCCTCTTTATAGGTCTTCAGAGCTTGAACCGTTTTAGCTATTTCTTTCATCTGGTTGTTTGCATTTTCCTGCAATTTTTCCAGTTCCACTCTATGTGCTTCTTTTATGTCTCTCACCTGTTTGTCTGCGTCTTCCTGCATTTGATTACGAATTTTATTTGTTTCCTCCATTATCATCCTCATTACTAAGGATTTGAGGTCATTTTCTTGTATTTCCGTTGTATTTGAGTTCTCTGGGTGGTTTTCTTTGGGATAGCTGGAAACTGGAGACGCCATGTTGTTTTGGGGTTTTTTGCGTATGCTTTTTCGTTGTCCTTTAGACATCTTGCCGTCTTTGTTTTTGTTGGGTAGCTTCCAGAGTTGAATGGAGGGTGTCTGATGATAGATTCACTTGTTTTCTTACGATTTCCCTAGGCTGCGAGCTCAAAGCTTCACTGGTGTGGATGTTAGGAGGTTAGCCCTGTTGTTCTGGTCTCTCACAGCCAGTGATCCTCAGTCCCTCTCTGCTGTGGATCCTGCAATTGTTCTGGGTCTCTGAATGAGCGTTGGGTCAGGCCAAGGTATCCACAGCCTTCTGTGTTCCCTGCCAAGTCCAGCCAGGAGCACTGGGACCGAACCACGGGCAGAACTCAGCTAGATTCTCAGGGCCAGAACCGTCTGCCAAGCTCAGCTAGGGATTTTGGGCCCAAAATGCACACAGGGCCCAGCCAGAATTTTTGGGCTGGGACTACGCACTAAGCTCCACTAGGGCCTTTTGGCCCAAAGTGCGTGCTGTGGTCAGTTATTGACTCAGGGCCCGAACTGACCACCAATCTCAGCCAGGAATTCTGGATTCAAACTGTACACTGTGTCCAACCAGAGTCTTAGAGCTGGTGGAACCGAGAGCTCTGTCCAGCCTGTGCCACAGCAGGAGAACTGCGGCTGCTCTGAGTTAGCGCCAGTAGTGGAACAAGTGCTCCACCCGGACTGTGTCACCGCAGGGGAGCTGCCGCTGAGCTGAGGTGGTGCCTAGGATGGAACCGCGCACGTCACCAAGCCTGCGCCACAGCAGGAGAACTGCGGCTGCTCTGAGTTAGCGCCAGTGGTGGGACAAGTGCTCCGCCCAGACTGTGTCCCCGCAGGGGAGCTGCCTCTGAGCTGAGGTGGTGCCTAGGATGGAACCAAGCACGTCACCAAGCCTGCGCCACAGCAGGAGAACTGTGGCTGCTCTGAGTTAGCGCCAGTGTTGGAACAAGTGCTCCGCCCGGACTGTGTCCCCGCAGGGGAGCTGCCGCTGAGCTGAGGTGGTGCCCAGGATGGAACCGCGCACGTCACCAAGCCTGCGCCACAGCAGGAGAACTGCGGCTGCTCTGAGTTAGCGCCAGTGGTGGGACAAGTGCTCCGCCCAGACTGTGTCCCCGCAGGGGAGCTGCCGCTGAGCTGAGGTGGTGCCTAGGATGGAACCGAGCACGTCACCAAGCCTGCGCCACAGCAGGAGAACTGTGGCTGCTCTGAGTTAGCGCCAGTGTTGGAACAAGTGCTCCGCCCGGACTGTGTCCCCGCAGGGGAGCTGCCGCTGAGCTGAGGTGGTGCCTAGGATGGAACCGAGCACGTCACCAAGCCTGCGCCACAGCAGGAGAACTGCGGCTGCTCTGAGTTAGCGCCAGTGGTGGGACAAGTGCTCCGCCCAGACTGTGTCCCCGCAGGGGAGCTGCCGCTGAGCTGAGGTGGTGCCTAGGATGGAACCGAGCACGTCACCAAGCCTGCGCCACAGCAGGAGAACTGTGGCTGCTCTGAGCTAGCGCCAGTGTTGGAACAAGTGCTCCGCCCGGACTGTGTCCCCGCAGGGGAGCTGCCGCTGAGCTGAGGTAGTGCCTAGTGTGGAGCAGCGTGCTCAACTACGCCTGCGCCACAGCAGGGGAGCTATGGCCACGCTGAGTTAGTGCCTCAGGCAGAATTGTTTGCTGGGCCGGGCCAATACCCGGGACTCTGGGGCCGAACTGTCCGCCGAGTCCAATCTGGGTCCGAAGGCTCCACGCGACCCAAATCCTGCCCCGAGTCCCCTCTCCCGCAGCAATTCCCACCAGCCACCACACCAATCGCCTCCACCGGAAGGCTATGAGCTGCAAACCTCAGCCGCCGCTGCTGGTGCCGCTGGTGCTGCCGCCTCTACCGCTGCCGCTCCGATCAGAGAAAAACCACGCTCCTCCCGTGTGCAGGGGCACGCAGGTCCTCCGCACCCTGGTCCCTCCGAACCGTGGAGCACTTCCGCTGTCGTGATGTTCGGACCTCGGTGTTCCTGGCTCAGAAATCTGTGCAATTCCCTGAATTGTTCACTGGAGCCTCCAAACGCGGTCCACACTGCTCGCCGCCATCTTGGATCCCCTCTTGTTTTTGTTTTTTAGGACTATTTAGTGTGAATACTGGCATTAGGATACTTCAGATTTCAATATGACCTTCCTTATATAATAATGGAATCTTTCCCTCTACCTCGTTCCCAGTCTCTGTCTCTCTCTCTGTCTCTCTCTGTCTCTCTGTATCTCTCTCTCTGTATCTCTCTCTCTGTCTCTCTGTCTCTCTCTGTGTCTCTCTGTCTCTGTCTCTTTGTCTCTGTCTCTCTCTCTCTCTCTCGCTCTCTCTCTCTCTCTCTCTCTCTCTCACACACACACACACACACACATTGCATGGACCTAGTGTTTAATACAATTCTCATACTGATTTCTTGAGGTATGAATCAGAGATATTTTGAAACTGCCGTCCACTTTTACTCAGGAAAAAGACAAATCACAAAGGCAATACTGTGTTTGAGGAGAAAGTAGAATTTAGTATAACTTCAACAAAGACTTCATTTTCATGGATCCATCCCAGTCAATTTCATTAGTACAGCCTTCTCTCAAAGACAATAACAACTGTGGTAGACGCTGCTTATAAAATTATAGATGGAGTAGTCCCTCCTGCAGCTGTTGATCTGTGTGTGCGTTTCGTACTTCAGTTCTTGTCTGTGGCCTTATTTTAAGCTCCCATTCAGAAGGAGGATCGGGAACACTGCTCCATTCACTTAAGAAGATAATCTATATTCATGCTCTCATTCTGACACCAAAGACCTTGGGTTGGTTCTCTCTATATAACCTTGTTCACCTTGATGTGACAAAGGGCCATTCTGGCCCACTGTATTAGTAGCATCAAGAAAACCGAAGCTAACTTCAAGGAGCTATCAAAGGCTCACATTCCTAAAGAGATAATCCTTAAGGTTCTGATACATGGATGGGTATATACATTTTAAACAGTCTTTTGATCTGAGGCATGTGATGATGATTTCCTCTAGGGTAAAGGAAATGTTACTGCAACTTGCACCTTCTACACATCTATGTGATAAAAGATGAATAGATCTTCCTAGGTACCATTTGCTTTCAGAATAGTGACACAGCACACTCAGCATTACTTCTCAAATACATTTATTAGATAACTTAAAAAAAAACAGTTGCTGGACTTCTCAGACAACATCCTGTAAGACACACACACATATATTTATAGACACAACTGGCAGGTCATAGAGTGGAGTATTAGCTTAATGCTAATAGAGACCACCACCTTGCTATGGCCGAACAGCATGCAGTACTGCTTCCAAACTTTGATATGAGACTAGAGAGCAGGCTAAACAAGGTGGTCTTGCTAGTAAGAGAAAAATCACAATCATTTCCAATGCAGCTGCTACCAAGTGACTGTTGTGACCCTGGGATTGGGGGTAAAATCTTATCTTCCCATCCCAGGGTTCCTGGTGGGGCCCTGGAAACTAGGCTGTCAAGGTCAGGTTAGCAGAACCTCATGAACAAGCAGTTGAAACTAAATGCTTAAACACTAGATTAGGTAAAGGATAGCAGGCTATGAAAACATGACAAAACAGAGGTTTGGCCTAGAACAGTTATTTAAGAGAAAGTAAGTAGGAAGATAAGCCTGAATTTAACAAGATTTGCTCCCACAGATTTCTTTCTGCCTCACCTCCAAATTTGTGATAGTAAGAATGGCTTCCTGCTGGTATAGGACAGTTACCATTTTCATGGGACATTCAGTTCCTATCTCTCAGCTAAGTCTTAAATTCCTTTAACCCAAAATAATTCTATGCCAATATAACATATTTTACATTTTAGAGTGGTGTGTCTGTCAATGACGAGCAAAGGAACAGAACAGATAGAATGAATAATATAGAAGGAATATATATACATATATATACATATGTACATGTATGTGTGTGTGTCTATAAATGTATATGTGTGTCTCTTACAGGATGTTGTCTGAGAAGTCCAACAATGACTGCTTCATGACAGAAAGGCCTAGAATCCAGTAGTTGTTCACTCCACAAGAATAAATAATGGAGGATTCGCTGGTCTTCAGTCTGTGCTGGAATCCTGGAGAAGCTGGGTGTAATGCCAGATGCACAAACAGGATAGATGAACATGTTAGGGAGAGTGAGGGTTTTAGGTAATTTCTGATGTAGTCAAGTTGACAACTGTGACTAGCTATCACAGGTGCCCTATAGGATAAAGGTCAGAAACATCAAACCAAACATCATGTTGACCATGAACCAAACAGTACTGTAGCACATGCTGGAAAACTGGTTCAGGCTGGTCCAGAGAACGTAGAGAAGTTTCTATGTCTTGTGCACCTATGCCTGTGCACCCAGTGTGTTCTACTTCAACTCATACTTTGATTAAATAAGGAATTAGTTATGACTTACAAGGGAGGAAAAGGAAAACATTAGCCTAGTCTGTGCATTAATAAGCCAGATGTGTTCATGCTACCTGAAAATGGACAGTATCCAAACAACAGACAAGGTACATTTCTGTTACAATCACTCTAATATTTCAGTTTCAATTGGACAATTTATAAAAGTATGATCTAATACCAAGTTTAAGTAAAGTATCAAGCTTAGGCATGTCATCATAAATCATACCATATTGTTTTGTTCTTAATTTTAACATCAAGGTGACTTTAGACAAAATAGTTAAATACAACATATACTCAGTTTAAGCAAAGAAATTTGTGAACTCAAAACATTTTGTTACACAGCTTCAGGACTTCCTAAGACACTAGATATTATGAGCTAATTTGATCAGAATTAAGTTCGGTTATTATATTTTTAAAGACTGTATTTGCTGATGACCCTCAATGAAATTTATGAAAACCTGGCCATATAAATTTATTAGTATAATATAATCTTTCTCTTAAATTCTCCAATAAAATGAATTGCTGTGGTGCTATAGCTATAGAAAGCACTTTTCTTACAGAACTGCCAATCTTCAACTGCCATTTTGATGTACCTACCTCCAGAGATCAGTACGGCAGCATAGTTAAAGAACAGGAAATACACATATATACAGGGACAGAGTAGTCTTGAAAACCAATATGAGTTCTGATCAAATTTCATGTTAAAGCAGACACTGTGTCCTCTAATGGCATGCCATTAAGAAGGAGGATTATTTGTATTTCTGTGTGGATTTTTCTAAAAGTACAGATTTTAAGTAGACAGATTAAGTATTCAAATTATAATGTATATAAAATAATACAAGTATAGCTAACTAGCACTGTATAAACACCAATGATTGTAACACTGTCAACTAGTTCCTATTTCTCTCCATTGAGAATTCCCTTAGAAGAGTCCCCACTTTCTTCATATCTACTTTGCTCTAGTACTTCTTGGCTCCCTGTGTTTTGAATGGGCCCACCAGCTACCACAATCTCAAGCTAGATAAATCCTTCTGGTTACTCTCTCTGTTTCCATATCGATGTTGCTAAGCATTGCTGGGGTGGAGGTAGGGAATCACATAGTCAGGCAGACAGCAGCAAGCTGATCTTTGACATCACATGAGGCCAGTCAAGAGAGAGACTAAGAGGATGGTAAACACCAAGTGGGCAACCATGATCCAAAGGCACACTGTCTACAAGAGGCTCATTTTAAATCTAAAACACTAAAAGGTAGGAAGTAAAGGATGAAGAAGACTATTTCAGGTTAAACCACCAAAAGAAAGCACGCTGAGTATTCTATTGTCAAACAAAATAGAGTAAGAATATAAAAATATTATAAGAAATAAATTTCAGTTTCAACTTCACACCAAGATTTAACAACCATAAACATTTATGTAACAAAGGATCAGGATTTAGGAAGCAAAACTAATAGAACTGAAAAGTGAAATAATTTCATAATAATAGTTAGCGATAACAAGGTACCCTTTTGGCAATGAATATACCAAACAGGCAGATGATAACAGGAAAAGGAACAAGACAGTAACCAAATACATATATCTGACATGTACACATGGTCTTTAATCAATTTTTATAACCCTTTCTTAAAAATACCTGAATCGCCCTGGCTTGGGAGAGTTTGCCTATCAACTTTGACTGCATCAAAGTTTGCCCATTTTTAGGCAGAATTCTGTCTGTGGCTGAAACAAGGACATTTTTAGGTCTGACATATGTTTTAAGTGGGTAGAGATTAGATAGGATAGATATTGATTTACCTTCACAATTTTAGACTTACCAAGATAGAAAAGATGTTTTCTTCAAGGTTTCCAGATACAAATAGCCAAAACACTATGAATATAACATTTATATAATTTGTATAATCCCTGATTCTTTCATTGTTCTTCTTGCTGTATGTTGTGTATTGAATATGTGTGTAATAGTATAAATATATATGTAAAAACAAAAAAGAAAACGAGAAAAAAAGTAACTTGTGATGACAGAATTCAAAGAGAAAAAAAAATAAATGAATCATTTACAGAACTGTTGATATCGCCTTCCAGTTAGGATATCAGAATAATAATTTTTAAAACTGTCTTGTTTTCTTTATGATACTTGAGTTACCACATTAAATAAAGTGAGATTTGATAATGCAGGCAATTGAACCAGCCAATAAGCTCATAAATACAAACATATTTCTGTGCTTTCTTATTAAAAATTAATTAATTTTTCAATCCAACCACAATTTCTCCTCCCTCCTATTCCCACCCTGATCCATTCCCCCTCTGTTTCTATTTAGGAAAGGTCAAGCCTCCCATGGATATCAACCAGTCCTGGCATGTCAAGTTGCAGTAAATCTAGGTGTATCCTCTCCCATCAAGGCTAGATGAGGCAACCCAGTAGAAGGAAAGAGTCCCAAAGGCAGGCAACAGAGTCTGAGACAGCCCCTGCTCCCACTGTTAGAAGCCCCACATGAAGACCAAACTACACAACTGTAACATATGTGTGGAGGTCTTAGGTCAGTCTCATGTAGGCTCTCTGATTGGTGAGCCCCTATAGACTCCCAGGTTAGTTTATTCTGTGGGTTATTTTGTGGTTTCCTTGACCCCTCTGGATCCTACAATCCTTCCTCCTCTTCTGCAGGATTCCTCCAAGCTCTGCCAAATGTTTGGCTGTGGGTCTGGGCATCTGCTTCTATCAGTGGCTGGGTGCAGCCACTCTGATGACAATTATGTTAGGTGCCTGTTAACAAGTTTAACAGAATATCATTATCAGTGTCTGGGGTGGCTTCCTTCTCATGTCATGGGTTCCCAAGCTGGAGCAGTCATTGGTTGGCCACTCCATCAATTTCTGTACCTTTTTTTTTTTTTTTTTTTTTAACCCCTGCACATCTCGTAGGCAGGACAAATTGAAGGTCAAAGGTTTTGTGGCTCAGTTGGTGTTTCAGTGCCTCCATTGGAAGTCTTGCCTGGTTACAGAAGATGGCCATTTCAGGTTCTGTATTCCCCATGGTTAGGAGTCTTAGCTAGAGTCGCCTTCATAAGTTCCTGGGAGTTTCCATTGTCCTAGGTTTCTAGCTTGTTCCAGAGATGCTCATCGCCCATTCTAGTTATCTCTCTCAGTTTCTCTCCCTTCTGTTCACATCTCCACCCTTCCCCTCATTCAGTACCCTCCCCAAACCACCCATAATGTCAATTCTGTTTCACCTTCTCAGTGAGACTCATGCATCCCCCCCCCCCTTGAGCTCTTCTTCTTACTTAGCTTCTTTGGGTCTGTGGATTTATTTTATGGCTAATATCTACGTATAAGTGAGTACATGCCATAGTTGTCTTTCTGTGTCTGGGTTACTCACCCTGGATGATCTTTTCTAGTTCCATCCATTTGTTGGCAAATTTCATGATGTTATTTTTTTAATAGTTGAGTAATATTCCTTTGTGTAAATGTACCACGTTTTATTTATCCATTCTTTTTCAGATGGAGGACATCCAGTTTGTGTCCAGTTTCTGCCTATTACAAATACAGCTGTATAAGCATAGTTGAGCAAATACCCTTGTTACTACAACCTTTGGGTACATGCCCAAGAGCAGTATATCTGGGTTTTGAAGTAGATGGATTCACAGTTCTCTGTGCTTTCTTGTTTATAAATAGATTACCAAGAATATAGCCATTCCAGGTAAAATTTCCACAGAGGGGAAGAAAGATGTTTTGGGGGACAAAAGAGAACTAACTTTTTAAAAAACAACTAAAATTAATAAGCTTAAGGAAAAAATATATCCACAAAATCATAGTAGCTAAAAGACAGTAGTAAGAGAATCATGATTTCAATGACATGTTACAGGAGAATAGAACTGTATTTCCCAAGTGATGACAAAAATTGCTTCCATCCTTGAATTATATGGCAAGTTACACTTTCAATCATATATGAAGGCAGAGAAGAGAATTAGACACAAGAGGGATTTTTTTTTCAGGTAGTTACTGGAAAAATACACAATCAATTAAGACTAAAAGTCAAGAAAGAGAAAGTTCAACTACTCATGTCTCAGAGTGAGCAACACAACAACACAGTATAGGGATGTCTTGGAAACAATGTCACTCTAACCATGCCTAGATTTCCTGTCTGGGTCTGGAGCAGGAAGAAAGGATAGTGTAGGTGGCAGGTCCCCAGTAAGTTAAAAAAAAAAAGCCTCATTTCTCCAACATTTACAAAGTTATTTCTAGTATTTAGTAGGTTTGAAAAAAACAATTCTAAAACTTATGAAGTATATGACTCACAGAAAAGTAGAATTATATGCATGTTATACTTCTGGGTTCAATGTTTATTTAACAGAAATCCTTTATTAATTAAGACTGGAGGACAATGAAGTTGTCTGATATGAAACACACAGAGCTTCAACCACTTTAGTAGGAAATCAATGGGTATTGCCTAATCTCAATAGCTGAATAAATAGTAATATAAAATTGTTGTTAAATACAAAGGGAAAATCAAGACAAAACCGACAGAGAGATGAAAGCAGCTACCCGTGAGCACTAGAGGAGGAGGCTGGGGAGGAAAGGAGTGGGGAATTGCTTTTATCTAACAGAATAATATAAAATGGTATTTAAGCTGTGTATTCTATTAAATACATGGAAAGGTTAACTCACTATAGGTGTGGGTGGGAGAAATTGTACATTTTAAGATCTAATATTTTGAGAGTAGGAGCTATGCTTTCTCTGTATCCCTGTTCTTCAGATGTTGTATCTAATTGTTTTGCGTGGGTGGCCATAATGAAATCCTAGGTAGTGGGCAGCTTGAAGAAAATAAAACAGGTATTTTTTTTCTTTTTTTTTTTCTCAGTTCTTGACGCTGCCAAACTAAGATAAGGATGCAGCCTTGGTGGGTTCAAGTAAGTGCTCTCTTGTTAGCTCACATACAACTCCCTTACCATTGTGCCCTCATAGGCAGGAAAGATAGACACAGACAGAATGCATTTAGTATAAGGGTACCCTGAGGCCCCTTTTCTTACAATGCCATCTCACCAATTCCCTCTTAAGGCTTTATTTCTTAACATCACAGTAGGGGTTAAGGCCCCAACATATGACTGGAGGAGGGACAGTCAGCGTTCACTATTACTGCATAGCTCCTAGCAGTACCTCAATAAATGGATGTTCATGGGTGCTGGAGTTTCTTCTGCCAAACATGATCTATCTGACTAGATGGGGACTAATTCTTATCACTCACATACCCTCACTTCCCCAGAAAGTACGCCACGTCTCCAGGTAGTCTATCAGTTAAGTGACAATACTTATATGTAGCTCAAAATTCTGACTCTATTTTCCTCTAGTAGTCAGTTTCTATGACACACACTCTGATAAATATGCCATATAAACTTTGTGTCAAGCCAGGGGACGCTATTAGAAATGGTTACTCCGTGGTTGGTGTTTCTCAGACTGACTGACAATAACCAAAGGATGCAACAGCTATTTGCTTTGCCTTCCTTCATCCCCACCACTACCAGCCACAGTGCCACGCTGTCACTGTCTGCCCTCTTTCACGAATGAGATCAAACGCCTTGTTCTGTACACGGATTCTCCTGAATGTTTCTCTTCTTCCTTGAACTTCTATAATGACTTAAATAGGACTAACAAGCATATTCACCTTGTGGGACAATTATCTGTGCCGTGCCTCTTAGAATTATCAAGTACATGCAGGACTGTTTTAAAATATGCCTCTGGGACAGCAGGCAGAGACAGGAAGATGAGTGATTGTTTTTCATTAATTTGCACTTTGCGCATAAACATCATTAGACATACTCCGAACCACAAAAGGCATACCTAAGACAACCTTGCAAAGCACCAGTGCACAGACACCATCGCCAGCTCTCTCCATCTGCCTGATGACATAGAGACTAAAATGCACATAAGTAACCATAGATGCAACTTCTAATTTATTACCTCCTCAAGAAAACCAGTGAACAGCAACAGCAGCTTTCACTTCTGCAAACAGGGTTTTTTGAAAAGCAAAATGAGTTTAAGGCGCTTAGATTGTACAGTAAATTTTTGAATGCAAAATAAAAATATGAATGAGGCAGTCAATTAGATCAAGTTGGAAGCATGGAGTTAGAGAAATCTACTGGGAATTAAGTACTATCAAGCTCTCACTGTATTAGTCAGATGTCCTTGGTCTGTTTAATTAGAACTATTTTGAATAAACTACACAACAACAACAACAAAAAAAAAAATGTGATGCATTCATCATTCCCTGAAGAGTCATTGAGCTCCTCTATAGACCATGTGCTATTCAAGACCTGGACCTCCACAGTAACAAGAAAGATCTGTAATTTATGTAAAGTTACTTCATAGCCCCAAAGTCTAAGAAAACCAGTGTCAGGTACAGGCAAGGTCTCAGTATGGGCTTATAACCAACCCAAAGATGGGGCAGGGGCAGGGGCAGGGTGAGGGGCAGGGGCAGGGTGAGGGCCTGGGGCTGGGACCCAATGCAGTGTGTAGGGTTAGCATGTGTGACAACTTCTCTCAACCCTCAGCATCTTAACAACGGAAAAAGGCATTCTTGGGTCACTAGCAGTGCATTTCTCTTCTTAGACATCTTTCATAAGCTCACAAATAACATTTCTCCATTTTCACAGCACACATTGAAGAGTTTAGCTCTTCCTTAGTTTATATATAGTTTCCTTTGGCTTTCCCCCTCATTCTGCCTTAGCAGGAAGAAGCCCCTTGGGTGAATATAGAAAGTGCATGGTAGGTTCTGGTATCAGATTTTGATACCTCCTGTGAATTTTGGATTGTAAGTGTAAAAGAGACAGGAGTTCTTTGGGTTTGAGCAGTCATGTCATTCTGTGCCAACTGCTAATACCCCAATAGTAACTAACTCTCTCCAGGTATGAAATTTCTCAATTATATTATTTAATAGTGGTAGAGCCAGGGAAAGGGCTTAGCTCCTTTAATCCCTAAGCCAGTCCTCTTTTAATTTTGCTAGTACTGGGATGAGGGATTGAACTCTGGTTGCCATTTTCAACTACCAGCTGATATTACTACCAGGTGCTGGATGAAACTCTGTGTAATTGTAAGTGATAGCACACATTCAGATACAAATCAGCTTTCCAAGACATCGTGTTTTAACCCTTTCTTGTGTGCTTTTTTTTTTTTAATCTTGCAGCTTCCTGTATTCTGAGTTGTGTTCTGTGCTACATTATATGGACACAGTGAATAAGAAAATTGAAAGTTAAATTTTCTAATACTGCTAAGGGAAAATTACTAAGATCCAGAATATTTGCAAAAGGCTTGAGAAAGGATCAAGTTTAATCTGCATCTTAAGGAGTGGCTAAATTTAGTGCAGCCATAAAGAATGAGAGCACTCCAAACAGGACAGTATTCTTGAGAAACTGCGGAGATGAGAGTGAAATGTCTGTGGGGCTGTGTGGAAGAGAAACTGGGGCGATTGCAAGTGAGCAAAGCACAGAGCCTTCTGGAAATTTTTACTAGGTCTCTATTCTTCTCACTCACTCACTTTAGAATTCTGGGTGTCTAATGAAGTCAGTTTTTGTTGAATTTACGGCATTTTATGCTTCTTCCAGTTCCTAGTGGTTTCCCTCAAGTTTTGTACCTACTATAAAAGTTCAAAGTTTTCAGATAACTCCAAGATGTTATTGGAACCATGTGGTAATATAAATGACTGGGGGTGCAAAGTATGCTACCCTTTTCAACCTATTTATGGGTTAAAAATAGCTGAAACTGATCTTCAGACAAAGCTACAATCCTTACCATAAGAGTAAGAAGGAGTAAGTATATCCTTATGCACCAGCTGTATAAATGATTGCTGTTAAGACAGACCTTCGGTCTCGGACAGGAGGGGGAGAAAATCAATATTAATCCACTCATACTTGTAACGGAAGTATGTGGTCATATAAAGTATTACTGGCTAGCCCTGGATCACAGGCTGAATTTGAAGACAGATGCTTTGCGTGGGCTATGGAAACAATAGACCGTAACATTGTATTTGATATGGAAAAATCAATCACGGCTTTAACAGCTAGAAACCGCTCCACTTTGAGGCACGAATACAAAGCACCTCAAGCAGTTGTTAAACAGAAGGGCTTTCATGATTATTTAATCACTTGAGAGGCTGAACCAATTAAAATATCATCTGCCAATACGTTTTCTAGAATTTGTTTGCAGCAACAATGCTTGCTTTCTCTAATCTATTGTCTTGACCTGAACAATGACACTTACAGAAATAAAAACCATCAAGACCACAAGTACCCTTTTCAGTGGGAAGGGTTTTCAGATTTGACTTGGAGCTGGGAGAGGCCAAATTTCCTTCAGGCATTTTTTTTTTTTTTTCTTTTTTGCTGCACTCTACCGGATAAGAATCTAAGTGTACAAAGGTTTGGCAGTATGGATCTGATTCATCAAATAACAAGCAGGTAGGGAAAGGCTGCGGCTTCAGGGATCTGGTTGGAATTGATGTCTGGCTGTGACCACACATGAGAAATGGCCCTCAGTGGAAGGCCTCAGATATTTAGTTCTCAGTGACTCATAAGCAGACTACTGTGTATTTTCAGTGTGGCTACAAAAGAAACTGTAGCCTGAGCCAGAGAAGAGGAAAGCTTAAGCAAGGAAAGGAGGCTGAGGCGTGGACTACCATCCCAAGGTGTCATAACCAAAATCCTAAGGAGACAAAGACCTCCCAAATATTCTGAAGTGGAGAAAGTACAGTTGCATATTTTAGCGAAGAACCTAGTATAACAATATGGATGATGAATTGTAGAGGGAAGATTCTAGATGCAAAGAACATAGGAGTCTATGTGAAGTGAGCAGAGATGGAAATTGATGTGAAGGAATTAAACTTGGGGCCATGAAAAAGAATAATCTAGGAAAGGCCCCTGTACTTTACAGAGGGAAGAATTAAAAATGTGGCTTTGACGTTGCTGGGTGAACCTTGTTTGATAGAGCAATCTGTAGCTGGTCTGGAAGACTCATTAATAAGCCAGCATTAAAAAAAAAAAAAAAAAAAACCAAAACAAATGCATTGATGAATGCGAAGACAGCATTATATTTATTTGAATTTTGCTTTAAACTCTTACTCACTCTTGGATTGGTATGGAAGTCTTTAGGTTATTATTTAACATGTCTGAGCTTTATTCCTTCACCAATTTTTACAAGTGGGAAATAATATCTGACAGTGTTATCGTGGAAACAAAATGTCATGATTCATGTCTGCACTAAGTAAAGCGCATGTTAAGTAAACACCATAAATATCTTTCACACCTTAAATTAAGAAGTGAGTCATCTACTAAATACGACTTTTAAAATTGTATTATGGCTTGAATCTTAAATATCCCAAAGGCATATAATCTGTGATCATCACTAGCCTGTAGCACTATTGGAAGACAGTGGAACTTTTCTGAGAGGGGTCTAGTTAAACTAAGATAAGTCACTGGAGGGATGCCCTTAAGGGGACACTGGGGTGCTTCCCAGATGCCATGGAGTGAGTAGTTTCCCCTGCCATGCACTTCTATCATGAGGGCCTATCTTACCTAAAAGCTATTATGCCAACCAACCAAGACCTCTGAAATTGTAGGTCTAAATAAAATTCCCCTAAAGTTCCTTTATCTCAGACATATTGTCATAGTAACAGCAATGTGACATGGAAAACTGTCAAAGTATTTTTGCTATACTTATGCTTGAACATGTGGCTCAGAAGCCTTTGGAACTGGTTTGCTGGATGAATTTGGAAAAGTGTAGAGAAGTTGGTTAAAGACCACTGTAAGCGTGGCTTAAGGGGTGATTCTGGCAAAAAAATTCTGTAGACTAGAATGACCATGGGAATGTGGATAGTAAAGGCTGTGAAGAGGAGGATTACAGGAAAAGGAGACTCTTGGGAAGCAGATCTGAGTCTGCCCATTCCCTACCCATCGCCAAGAACTTGTCTACATTTTATACATGTCCTGAAACTTTGGCAGAGGCTAGCTTTAACATGTTTTCAATTCACTTAGAAGTCATAAGGCAGTGTGGGTGGCACTGAGTGCTTTTGGCCAAGTCTAATGTAAAAATCAACAGATAAGAGACGCAGTTTTGTCATGAAAGACACATATTTGAAGCTAAATCCAGTGAAGAAACAGATACATGTAAATGTAAGTACCAAGGAAAAGAAGCCAAGGGCTTTGCAGCAAAACAATGGGAAAGGTGACTTGAAGGTATCTCAGATAAGGTAGGAAAGCACAAAATTGGGATTGAAGACATGGCTCAATGGTTAAGGCTGCTCATCCAGGGGACATGGGTTGATTCCCAGATAGTACCTTACAGTTGTCTGTAACTCCAGTTCCAAAGTATCCAATGCTCTCTTTTGTCTTCAGCTGGCACCAAGTGTATTAGTCAAGGTTCTCATGTGTGTGTGTGTGATGTGTATATGATATATTTGTATGATGGAACATATACATATATATGAATTTATAAGTTGGCTTTAAAATAGTAACGATATTTATTCTACCTGAGAGCCAGAGAAACCTGTAGTTACTTAGTTCATGAGGCAGGACTAAGTAATTAAGTAGTCCCACAATGGCTGTCTCTCACTGGGGGAATAACAATTGTCACTCAGTCCACAAGGTGAGGTTCCTCAGTAGTCCCAATATGGCACCAGAAGCTCGGAAGGTTCCTGGTGAGCCACTGGTCCCTAGTCTAGAACAAAAGCTTAGAAGGCCTGGTTCTGCTACTAGCAAAGGAATCATCATCATCAGCAGCAGCAGCAGCAGCAGCAGCAAACAGGTGAATAAATCCAGTGACAGTAGGGAGGGCCAAGCCAGCAAAAGGTGAGATAATCCTCATGTCTCACCCTTTGCTCTAGGCTCCTATCCAAAGTGTAGCATAATTGGAGCAGGTCTCCCATATCAATCAAGGCAATCAGTATAGTGATTGATAATTAATCAGGTGAGGCTCTGTACTGAAGGGATTCTGATTTATGGCCAATTAACATTAGAACCAACCACAACACCAGGCATGCTTGTAGAACCTTCAAGAGGTGGGGCCTACTAAAAGTAAGGTAGATCTCTGGGGATGTGCCCTTGAAGGGGACTCTCGGGTGCTCCCACCCACTGCTCCCCAGCTGCCATGGGATGAGTGGTTTTCTTTGCTATGTGATGCACAGGCAAACATACAGGCAAAACACCCATACATGTACATTTTTTAAAACTTTAAAGTCCATATTCCTTTTTTAAAAAATTGTTTCTCAAGAGAGTTTTCTAGCAAATAATTCTCAACGGCAGCCTAAGAGATTTTTTTCCCCTTGGGATTTCTCTCTCTCTCTCTCTCTCTCTCTCTCTCTCTCTCTCTCTCTCTCTCTCTCTCTCTCTCTCTCTCCAACTATCATGACCCTCAGAGACCATTGAAGTTGTGGTCCAAGGAGATTTTGACACAATTCAAACAGGGAACAAACCTTCCCATCATCTGTATTTGTTTTTCTGATTTTCTTGCTGAATGCATGAGTTATGAAGTCATAGAATCTTCCACTCATATTTTTAGGAGGGTGTGGAAAACAAGGAAGTGTTTGGAAGGTGAGAAGACCTGCAAGCTATGCCCCTTAATATTTAAGGAAGCTGTGAAATAGAACCTACACTTGAATGCTGACACCAGGAAGCTGATGGAAGCCAGGGACCAACTGAGTGGGCTGCGGCCAACAATACTCTTCAGGGCTGTCCTTCATACTATTACATCCTGGATGCCAAACATGGAGTTGTAGGATTTAATATATGTCCCTCTGGGCTCTGGTCTTGCTTTGGTATGAATCTTCTTTTCTGGGCTTCTGTTTTTTAGTAAAATATAAATTGTTAGCTGCTGAAGTCACACCACTGCATATTGCAAGTACATACGCTTCTTTTGGATTTTACAAGGGCTCATGGCTGAGTTAGCTTTTGGAGATTCTTGTAAATGAATTAAGTGCTCTTTGTATTGTTGTGTGGACATAATCCTTTGAGACCAAGGGAAGACTGTATGGCTTGGCTCTTAAAGGGTCTCAGAAAGACTGGTATGTTAAAGGCTTGGTTTTAAGTTTTAATGAGATATAATATGAAATATGAAATATGCACTACACAACAGATATGATATTGAGAGGTTTACTATATGAGCATGGGGAGAGAAGGACAGGGGCAGGGCAAAGAGAGATAGACAGAGATAGAGACAGAGGAAGAGAGTCAGAAAGAGGAGGAGGGAGAGAACAATAGAGTAAGAGAATAAGAGGGAGAGGTAGGAAGAGAGAAAGAGAAGTAGGTAGGTTTGTCCTTTTATAATCCTGGGTAGGGCCATGCCTAGTGTCAGGTACACAATGACATCACAGGTTGCTAAGGAGACTAGAGCAGAATCCTAACTTTTAGTCACCACTACCCCGCATTACTATTAGGAAATGGCAGGTCCTTCAGGAGATGGGCCCTAGTAGACTAGCATATGAAAGCTATGTCATTAGGAGCATGCTCTGAAGAAGCTGTTGAGATCTTGTGTGTGTGTGTCCTTCCCTGCCTTTCCTTGTGTGTCTCACACATACACACAGTGTTTTCTCTCTCCCCTCTTCCTCTGTCTCACACAGTCAGTACCATATAGTCTATTTCTCCCTACTCAGGTACGCTCTCTTATTTTCTCTCTTAGTTTTCTAGCTGCAGGGAGGTGAGTATTTCTCTATCATGCATTTCCAAGATGATATATTTCTCACCATTGTATATCATGACCCAAGACAGTAGGTGGTGGCCCCCAAACTCTGAAACAATGATTTTTAAAAAGGGCAATTTTGTCACAACAATAGAAATTATGTGTGATGTTAAAGTCCTCTAAATACCAAAGATTTGCTTTAAAAAAAAAAAAAAAGATCTTGACCACTTAATGAAAAGTAATACATTTTCCTAAATGAGAAAAAAAAAAAAAACACACACACACAAATGAGTTGTTCAACAGAGGCCATGTTCAGCCAATATTTTAATATGGTTTGAAATAGAAGCATTTTTTATACATTATGTATGTATGAGAATTATTTTCTCTACCTTAAAGACCTTGACTATAATAGACTTATGAGGTCTTACAGAAATTGGGGCTCTACATCTCTCAACCCTCACCAATAAGCTTCTTCTTGCAGGAGATGGTAATAACACAAAGACTCACAAACAATAGGCAGAGAGTGTAAGACTTGGGAGAACTCAGCCCTGCATGGGATGTCTTTATCTCCCTCCTCCCCTCAAGGCTAGGGATCTATGCTGAAGAGGAGGTGGGAAGACTGTTGTTGGTTTTTTGTTGTTGTTGTTGTTGTTGTTTTGTTGTTTGTTTTGTTTTTTTGTTTTTCGAGACAGGGTTTTTCTGTGTAGCCTTGGCCATCCTGGACTCACTTTGTAGACCTGGCCTTGAACTCACAGCGATCTGCCTGCCTCTGCTGGGATTAAAGGCGTGCACCACCACGGAAGACTGTTAAGAGCCAGAGGTGATGGATGACTCAAAGTAAACAGCATCTTCCAGACACAACAGGACTGGTGAGAGACTGTGAAAATAAGCACAAGACTTGCATGGGTTCAAACCAGTCAAAATCCCAGCACTGAGAAGGGAAGTAGATATACAGTCCTACCCACAACCAGGAAGCTAAATGAAACCTGCCAAGAAGGAGCAATGCAATGTCTCTGTGAATAGCAACTAAACTCCAAGGCAGACTCTACACTCAGGAGTAGTTGGCCAAACAAAAGAAAAAGGAACTCTCTCTCTCTCTCTCTCTCTCTCTCTCTCTCTCTCTCTCCCTTCCTCCCCCCTTCCTCCCTGTCCATCTCCCTCCTCCCTCCTTTGTGCATGCGCACAAGCATGCATGCATGCACAGGCTTTTTGTTTTGTGTTTTTCTATTTTGATGTTTTGATTGTTTGATTGATTGGTTGGTTAGTTTTAGAGGTTTTTTTTTTCTTTTGTTTTGACTTCAGTGCTTTTGGTTTGGGGGTTGTTGATTGGGAGAGAAAGAGCATGAAGTTGAGCTGGCAGAGAAGCAGAGAGAATCTGGAAGTATTTTAGGAGAAGACTATGATGAATACATATTGTATGAAAACCTTTTTAAATTAAAAAAAAAAGAAAGAAAAATTAGGCTCTAAAAGTCAGAAGTGTTCATATAAGCCAGACTATCTTCTCATGCTATTTCAGTAGCTCATGCCCTGGAGTTTCTAAAATAGCATAAAAAAGACAAGCTACTAAGCCTGTACTTACTTATCTCCAAAAAGCTCCACACCCTGAGAACACAGTTTTTAAAGCTGACTTATTATTGAAAGAAGAGATGACAGTATCAACTGGAAGTGTAAGGAAGCATGTATTTAAATCCTGTCCATTTGCTCTTTTCTCAGAGTCCTGACTCTGATTATTTTTCTTCAGTTTGCCTGAGCAGTATTCTGTACTCATAACATTTTTTTTTAACTCTGTAGAGAATATTGTATGTAGCCAGGACTGCTCTGTTGCCTGACTCTCTCTTGACCTACATATAAACATTGGGACTTTAAATTGTAGTTAATTTTTACTTCGCCTTGTCCATTGTTCACATGTAATATTAACTCTTTAGCCTTTTTTTTTAAACAAATGCACATGCATCTAAGCCATGCCATCACAGATCATAAGGACTGTTTGTGAGTACACTGGTACATTCTCTTCCGAGTCTGATACACATAATTGGATACAGTTGGGAAAAAATTAATGCAGCAATCTTCAATACTCTTTAATCCATGTAGCATTATGTTAGCATATAATAACAGGGTAATTAATTACAGCCCTTTACTCATGTGTGAGTCTCTCTCTCTCTCTCTCTCTCTCTCTCTCTCTCTCTCTCTCTCTCTCTCTCTCTCTCACACACACACACACACACACACACACACACACACACACATTACTGGGAAGACACTCCAAAATCATTCATCATCAAAAGAAGAGTGAAAAGGATGTAGTTGCAAAATTTGGGGTGAATTTCTTACTGCCTGGCCTTAAATTTCTTTTTCCATAAAACAAAGGCAATGAAATCACCTGTGTCAGTATCATTGGTGAGATTAAATTAAAGGATAAATACAATAGTGCCGTGGTGCACATGTCACATAATAAACACTTAATAAAAGCTAAGTAATTTTTGCCTAATCACTGCAGTTTTCATAAAAAAGAAAAATAATTTGGATTCTTTCGGGGTTGTAAGCTAGGTAAAATTAATGTTAATAACATATGTACCCATATTGTCATACCCATATACAGTCAACATAGAAACTTACTAATGAATTATTTTATGCCCTTACCATGTCCATGAAATGTAGTGCATGCTTTATACTTGTAGCATTTCCCAATCAAGACTGACCGTACTTCCTATGGTCAATTGCTTCACAAAATTTCAGGTCAGACATGGCAACTCTGAATGAGTCGTTTCATGGTAAATGGTGGTAAAGCCACCCAACACAAGAGAAAAGAAGAGAGAGAGAGAGAAAAGCCTACACGATCCTGAAGGGCTTACCATTTTCTCATCAAGTAACTTAAAAATGCCAGAAGGGATTTGATTTTAGCAGACATCACTTTCGCCACATTTTCCAAACTATAGCATTTGCCAGAAATCGGTAAGCATATGTGGAATTCTGGAGAGAGCTTACTACTCATAGACTCAGAAAGACCCACGCAGTGTTCAAAACATTCTTAAAATATTTGTAAGAAAACACGTTTCTGATCTTCCCGGGAAATCATAAAAGGCCTCCTGGGACACACCCCGGCTCATAAAAGGCCTCCTGAGACACACCCCCGGCGTGCCAGTAATTTAGAACACCCAAAACCAAAACACAAAGCTGATAATCTGGTCCCTCGCTCTCCTCACTTCATGAGCCAATTTCACAAGCTCTCCCTGTGCTTTATTTACTGTATAGGAGAGAAACCTGAAATATTTATTCATAGGATATTATTCTCTTAAAAACACTTCCTAAGCTAAAGCTTTGGTAAATGGCAGAGCATGGGGGTGGGAAGCATTTTCAACACTCTGTGTAATTATTACCCCTTGAAGTGGCATTTTTAAATAGTTCAATAATTAAAGTTTTCTGGAAAACCAGGCAAAGGACAAAGTGTATGAAGAGGCTCAAAAATCCGGGGCAAGGCTGGCAGCTGTATGTGTGTATACACACCTAATTTTCACATGCGTCTCAACAAGATTAATCATGTCTGGAGAATGGTATTGGAATGGACGGGTCTCTGCAGCCAGTCATACATATGAGGAAGCCATAACCTATCACTATGTGCAAATAACGGAGGGCATTGGTCCTTTTGTCAGATTCTGACAGCTGAATCAATACAAAGACACAGCAAAAGTTCAATCAGAACAGACACTACTAATACGACTGCCCTTTGGGGACCCAGAGAAGTGTGGAACTGCTTTTCCATGTTAATTTCTCTTCACTACCCCTTGGGGTTATCACCTTTGCTGGCCCCTGTTAATTAAAAACTGCCTCCTAGCAAAGTTCCCTGCCAGGCATTTCCCTGGCGTCAGCCTGTTCTGCTGGCTGCTAGGAGAGATGTGGGAGGCTTGCTCCAAGGCAGAAAAAGAACTCTTGCCTGACAATCCTGCCCTGCTCACTCTCCCCAACTATGCATGTAATCAGAGCTCTTTTTTATAACCTCCCAAATGTTACAATCACAAATTAACAATATCTGGGTAAGAAAAATTGGACAGATGCTGGTTGCAGAGTGCTATTAATTAATTAGGTAGGGCAGGTAGATTAGTACATAGACAGTCACGGACTTGTTATTTTTGGTCTAGCCTTGTTTGGAATGTACTGCATAAAAAATTATAATTGCCTCTAGGAGGAAACCAGGGGCAACAGAAATAGCTTATGATGTTTGGGGAATCTCTTAGACTATCCTGACCAACAGCTCAAAAGGGGTTTCTCATGCCTGGTAATGGGGGTTTGTTAGATAGTCTTTCACTCTTGGAGGAAGCACTGTTGGCCCAGATTAGAATTTTTTTTTAATTTAAATTATATATGTATACGTATAGATATTTTAAGTAGCTGCTATTTAATCCCCCTTCCTTGTGTATAATTCTCCCTCCTCCCTCCCTACATAGAACCTCATTTTCCCATTCCCCTCCAGATCACAGGGGCTATCCTCCTATTGCTTAAGACAACATGCACTTCACACACAGGGCCCAGAGGCTCCTGAGCTAGAATTGATGTGAAAGCCTTCTTCTGAGGACCAACTTTTATGGTCTCCAAAAATACAATGCAAGCTGGGTGTGGTGGCACATTCCTTAAATCCCAGCACTTGGGAGGCAGAGGCAAGTAGTGGAGGCCAGCCTGGTCTACAAAGAAAGTTCCAGTATAGCCAAGGCTACACCGAAAAACCCTGTCTCAAAACAAACAAACAAAGACAGAACAAAACAACAGCAACAACAACAACAAAGTAGGCAAGCAACCATAGTTCTGCCCAGTTGTGACCCCTGTGAACCATAACTACAACCAGCATGGTCCGATAGCCCTCAAGGTGCACTGGCGGCATGCGTATTGATAGTAACCAATACCTCCTCATTGGACTCAAAACTCCTTCAACAAGAGGAAGTCCTGCCTGGTACTGGAAATGTAGCCAAGTACACAGGACTGAGGTCACTTGGAGAACTTACAAGCACCACCATACAGCACAACTTCCAAAACTATATTTTTTAAAGATTTGTCATACTCACAGGTAAGCAAGCGCTTTGCTTCTCCCTGAGGAAAACATCTCTTTGCAGCAGATGGAGACCAGTACAGAAAACCACAACCCATCAAACTGCAGAGATGTGGTGCCCAGTCCTAATGGATACGTCTACGAAACAGCTCCTGTACCCAAGGCTCCTGAAATGGCATGCAAGAGGGAGTAGAGAGATTTAAGAGCCAGAGGAACAGGAAGTTTGCTGTGAGATTCTACTCCTTGGAACATCAGAAGATACACTCACCAATATGACTGCCTAAACATGAGATGAACAAGGACAACATAACAGCCATGCAGCCATGGAAAGGGAAAGCCCAGGAAGCCTCTGCACTACACAACAATGACAGGCAGCCAAGGAATGCTGGGAGAGGGAAAACAGTCTTCTCAGGGGAGAGCACACTGATTGGTTATCCAGTACCCAATGGCCAGCCCTGAAAACATGCACACAAGTAATATTATATAGACTGAGCAGGCTTTATTTATGTGTGTGTGTGTGTGTGTGTACATATGCATGTGTTTATGTATGTAATAACAATAATGATAAGGAAGCCATAAACTTGAAAGAGAGCAAAAATGAGTGTATGGAGGGCTTTAAGGGAGCGATGGAAAGGAGGAAATGATATAATTATGTCATGATTTCAAAAATAAAAATAAATGAATCATTTTAACAGTTTGATATTTCTATTAATTCAGCCTAATACTTGAGGTTTTACTCCCTTTTCCTCTATAATGGAAAAAGATTTATCCCCCCATATTTCCTAATCCCTGTTTAATATCAGGGTTGGTCTTAATGGTTAGATTTTGTTAGGTCTGCTCAAAGCCTATGCTTAATAAGAACATTTTGGAGTTACAAATGGGAGGTAGGGGTCCAGGGGCTATGACTCAGTGGTAACACGCTTGCCTCATCAGCATGAGGGGCTGTGTTTGCATCCCCAGAACCCACATAAAAGCTGAGTGTGGTAGCATGCACAGCTGCAGTCCCATTGCTCTTAGGTGTGGTAGCATGCATATCTGCAATCCCATTGTTTATAGGTGTAGTAGCATGCACATCTGCAATCCCACTGCTCTTACATATAGTAGCATGCACATCTGCAATCCCACTGCTCTTACATATAGTAGCATGCACATCTGCAGTCCCATTGCTCTTAGGTGTGGTAGCATGCACATCTGCAGTACCATTGATCTTAAAGGAATATGGGAGAGAGACATTTCTGGATGCTTCCATCAAACACAAAGGTAGCTAGCTTCTTACAGGCTTTTTCATGAAAGACGACTATAGCTAGAGAGTGGAGGGTTCAAAGTACAAAAGCATGCTTCAATTTAAACATCACAAAATAAATGTAGATATACAGAAGAAAACACACGACTAGTTAATCAGGATAATCTGTGATTCACAGAAGTAAAAAATAGACATGTATAAGTATATATTACCTTATTACTTACTAACATATCATAATATGTTTCTTTTTCATCTCTGCTTTTAATGTGTACCAATATTGCTTCTATGTGGCTCAGTCTCATTTGTTGGTATGTTTCATGACATATCATAATATATACTTATTAAATTTATAATAATTTACTTAATGAACACTCAGGGTTCATATATATTATATATATACATATATGTAATATATATTATAAAATAGGAAACATGGCTCTTTACATAAAACACTACATGTTATTTTCTGAGTGAGGTGGCTAGGCAGATAATGACACATTAGTATGTGGTAATTACTTCACAATCATTGTCTAGGAAAGCTTGGACATATTCTCTTACTGACTGAAATTATCACCCTGTTTCCATACCTTTTCCATCCCTAAGTGTATCTATTATTCATTAACATTTTGTTTGTTGGTGTTTCAGAATTTTATTAGGATATGTACTGATTAATTTGAGGTATGTAATCTGATCCATAGGATCTTCTAGAGGAATAAACTCTAATATGCTGTCAATATTTAAGAATAATTATATTGCTATTTTTCATTGAACAATATAAGAACAGGTTATCACTTCTTTGTATTCCTCTGGATTTTATTCTTTTGATCCAACCATTATACCAGAATTATCTTGGACTTTTCACCCCAAATTTCCAATTTTCATTAGTTACCAATATTTTAAAAGATGTTCAAATTTTATTATTTAAAATTCAATATTTTTGACATCTCTTAACAAAACTATTGTTAATGTTTTGCTGTAATATTTTTGTATGTTTTTAGGAGATTTATGCATTAGAGATTTACTAATCTTTGGATGTCCAAAAGAGATATTTTTATATTAATTTCCCAATTTAATGTTAGATTAAATATAAGAGTCACTTTCATGAAGTTTGCCCCAAGGTCAGTATGGGAAGCTCCAAGCTTTCACTCTCTCATTTAATTAAGTATATATCCACAAAAGCTGTGTGGAAGCCGGAGAAAGGATCCACAGCAACCAAACAGCCAACCAAGGAAGAAACAGTCACACTCTGAATCATGGGAGGCATCCTGGTTCCTTCGCAGTTGCCAGCCCCTCCCCGACAGATGCAATGGAAGGGATGCTGAGAGACTGATTTCTGAATCACATGGCTCCATGCTCAGGCAGAGATGTCCTGGTTTGAATCTCAGATTGGAAGCTACAGCAATGGGAAAACTGCAGGGCGACTGCAGAGTAACAGGCACCTTGGGACAAGTGATTACAGGCAGAAAAATATGATAGAGCATTTAACACTTCAAGAAACAAGTGAGAGAGACTCTTTGGGGAATTAACTTTTAAAGGAAGCCCTATATTTAGAGAAACTAGAAAGAAAAGCACATACACTAGCCCATGGAGGACACATGCCCAACACTGACCTGGTAAAACCAAAAGCATTCACGCCAGGCTGAATATGCCCTATTTAGAGTCAGTCTGCACAAACTGGAAAACATGCTTTCAAATTAATCAATCAACTGTTCAACTTTCAATGAAATGATACAAAACAGATAGAAAAAAGATAGATAGATAGATAGATAGATAGATAGATAGATAGATAGATAGATAAAGGAGGCAGGGGAAGCAAAGAGAAAGAAAACAAGACAAAAACAAAAAAAAATCCCATGTCCTATTAAAAAGAAGCAAATGGTAGTTCTAGAGAAAAACAATACAACTAGTCATAAAGTTCAGTTTTGGAGTCCAATAGTAGATAGACATTGGTATGCAGAAGCAGAACTGAACTTGAACACAAGTCATATGGCAATAATAAGAGACTACACACAGAACCCAAGAGGCTCATGGGCCACCAAAAAGCCGACCAATCGAGGTGTTGTAGGAGACGCAAGAAGAGGAGGAAGAAGAGGTGTTTGAAATAATGATGTCTTGAGCATTACAATTTTGAAAAAAGTCTCCTTCCATCTAAACAATCTAGAAGCCGACACCGACACGTATTAATATTAGCTTGTCAAATGTCGGGCACAGGGAGTCTTAAAAGCAATAAGAGAAATAAAAAATGTGTCATGGTAATCGGCGAACAGGGTTGTTCAGCAACATATTTTCAAGCCAGAAGGTACTAGAATAAAATAAAATATGGAGAGTGTCAACTGAAAACACTGTATCTGGTGAAACTGTCGTTCAGGAATAAAGGAAAACTGAAGACATTTCCAGATAAGCAAAAGCTTGTGGAAGTGTTAAAGTGAGACTTTAAGCTAGAATGAAAGGATGTGTGTCTTTTTAATTAATTAATTAATTAACGTTCTGATCTCCACTACCCCTCCCTGCTATCCTCCCTTTGTCCTCAGAAAAGGAGAGGTCTCGTATGGATATAAACCAGCCTTGGCATATCAGATTGCAGTAGGACTAGGAACATTTTCTCCTACTGTGGCTCGACAAAGCAACCCAGTTAGAAGACAGAAATTTAAAGGCAGACAAGAGGATCAGACACAGCCCCTGCTCTTGCTGTTCGGAGGCCCACATGAAGACCTAGCTGCACATCTGCTACATATGCAGAGTGTGTAGTTCCATCCCATTCATGCTCTTTGGCAGTTCAATCTCTGTGAGCACGCATGGGCCCAGATTAGTTGATCCTTTAGGCTTTATTGTGGCAACTTTGACCTATCTGGTTTCTTCAATCCTCTCCTTCTTCCACATGGTTTCTCAAGTTCTGCCTAATGTTTGGATGTGGGTCTCTGGATGTGTTTGCATCAGTTTCTGGATGAAGCCTCTCAGATAACAGTTATGCTTGCAAGTATAGAAGAAATCATTAATAGTCTCGGGGGTAGCCTCTGTCTCATGTCACAGGTCTCAGGGTGAGCCAGTCATTGGTTGGCCATTTCCTAAATTTCTGTTCCACCTTTACCTCTGCACATCTTTCAGGCAGGAAAAATTATGGGCCTAAGTTTTATGGCAGGGATGGTGTCACAAACCCCCCGTTGGAAGTCCTTTCTGGTTACAGGGGATGGCCATTTCAGGTTCCGTATACCTCATTGCTACTAGTCTTAGCTAGCAATAGATTCCTGGAGGTTTCCATTGCCCTAGGTTTCTATGTCATCCTAGAGATGCCCCTCCTCACCATTTCCAGTTCTCTCTATCAAGAAAATCATCCTTTTTTTTTAGATTTTCTAATTTTGTGGAGTACAAGTTTTTGAAGTAAGACCTAATGATTCTTTGTATTTCCTCAATGTTTGTTGTTATATGTCTTTCTCATTTCTGAGTTTGTGAATTTGGATATTCTTTCTTTGCCTTTTAGCTAGTTTGTCTATGTTTTATCTATTTTATTGATTTTTCTCAAAGAACCAACTCTTGGTTTCTTGAATCTTTGTATTTTTCCCTTTGTTTTTCATTTATTGAATTCAGCCTTGAGTTTTATTATTTACTGCCATCTAGTCCTCTTGGGTGCATTTACTTCTTTCTGTTCTAGAGCTTTCAGATGTGCTGTTAAGTTGCTAGTATGGGATCTCATTAATTTCTTTATGAAGGCACTTAATGGTATAAACTTTCCTCTTAGCATTGCTTTCCTTGTGTCCTGTAAGTTTGGGTATGCTGTATATTTAGTTTCATTAAATTCTAAAAAGTCTTTTTTTTCTTTATGTCAGTTCAGTTTTCTCGGATATTTGGGCATTTTGCTGTTTCTGCTGTTGTTGAAGTCCAGCTTTACTCCATAATGGTCCGTTAAGATACCGCGGGCTGGGGGAGGCGAGTATTTAAATTTTCTTGTTTCTGTTAAGACTCCCTTTGTGATTAAGTTTATGGACAATTTTGGATGAGATTCTATGAGGTACTGAGCAGAAGGTATATTCTTTTGTGTTTTGGTAAAATATTCTGTAGATAACTGCTAGGGACATTTGATTTATAACATTTGGTAGTTCTGTTATTTCTCTATTTAATTTTTTTGTGCATCACCTGTCTCTTTTTGAGAGTGGGGTGTTGAAGTCTCCCACTATTAAAGTGTGGGGCTTGATGTGTGATTTAAGTTTTAGTAATGTTTCTTTTATGAATGTGGGTGCCCTTGCATTTGGGGCATGCATGTCCAAAATTGAGATGTCATCTTGGTGGATTTTTCCTTTAATGAGTATGATATGACCTTCTCCACCTCTAGCCCACAGCTTTCTCTGAGGTCCACCAGTGCTTGGAACCCCAGGCCACAATGGGACTAGGGACGACAGAGACAAGGTTAGCACCTAAAGCCCCACAGCTAAAAGACCACAAAAATACCAGAGGAGATACCCTACTTGACTTGAAGGCTTGCAAGTCAACAGAACCCAAAGCCACTCAGGCCAGAATAGAGAGAAGAAACAGAAACCACTGGGGAAAACATCCAAAAACCACTCATTCAACACAGATAAACTCAAAAATCAGCATATAAACCTATAATGACAAAACACAGGTATCTAAAGGCCAGTATAAAAACACAATCAATAACAGCCAGGGTTTTATGGCACCAACAGAACCCAGCTATCCTACTACAACAAACCCTAGATATCCTATCACAGCTGAAGAACAAGAAAATGACCTTAACTTTAATCTTGTTAAGATGATAGAGGCCTTTAAAGAGGAAATGAATAAACCCCGGAACAAAATACAGGAAAATACAATCAAACAGGTGACAGAAATGAATAAAACTGTCCAAGACATAAAATGTAAATAGAAGCAATAAAGAAAATACAAACTTAGTAAATCCTGAGAATGGAAAACCTAGGTAACAGATCGGAGCGTACAAACACAAGCATCACCAACAGAATACAAAAGATGGAAGAGAAAAATCTCAGGCATAAAAATACAAAAGAAGAAATTGATACTTCAGCCAAAGAAAATGTTAAATATAAAATGTTCCTGACACAAAGCGTCCAGGAAATCTGGAACACTATGAAAAGACAAAACCTAAGAATAATAGGAATAGAAAAAGGAGAAGACTTTCAAAAAAAAATCCTAGAAGAAAACCCAGCCTAAAGAAAGAGATGCCTATAAACATACAAGAAGCTTACAGAACACCAAATGGATTGGACCAGAAAAGAAAATCTTCCCACCACACAATAATGAAAACACTAAATGTATAGAACAAAGAAAGAATATTTTCCTCCTGCTGCAAGAGAAAAAGACCAAGTAACATATAAAGCAGACCTATGAGAATTACACTGGCTTTTTATCAGAGACTCTAAAAGCCAGAAGTACATGGGCAGATGTCTTGCAGTCTCTAAAGAGACCATAAATGCCTGTCCTGACTACTATACCCAGCAAAAAATTCAATCTCCATAAATGGAGAAAACAAGATATTATACAACAAAAGCAAATTTAAACAACATCTATCCACAAATGAATCCCTACAGAAGATACTAGAAGTAAAACTCCAACCCCAGAAGGTTACCTACACCCAGGAAAACAAAGACAATACATAATTTCACACCAAACAAGAAAGGAAGCACATAAACACAGGCACACATAAATTCTACCACCACAAATATCAAAACAATGTTAATTAACATTCATTGGCATTAATATCTCTCAACTTCAGTAGACTCCATTCTTTAATAAAAAGACACAGGCTAAGAGAATGGATACAAAAACAGGATCCACCATTCTGCTGTGAAGGAGAGATAAACATATTTTTTGTTTGGATCACAAGTGCGGTATGAGAAAAAGACTTGTGAGACAGCAGGTGATGTTTATCCCCTTAGAAGTCAAACCGCCATGTGGTGGAGATTGGTTATTAACCAACGAAAAACATCCTTGAACAAATTCTGAGAGGAGGTATAAAAATGAGCCAAAAAACAAGAGGCGGGGCCTTTGGAGAGTTGGGATAGTTTTGGCTGTTCATTGCTACACTTCAAGACGCTCTTAGAGAGAACACTGAGGGCTTTGAGGCTCCGGCTGAGGTAGTTCCAGGTCACAGCAGAAGAAATACTGCTGACTAGGCTAGGAGAATTGTTCCTCAGAACTGATATCCTTACGGTTTCATTACTGTATTCTTTAATCTTCTTTTCCTATTGTTAGGTTAGTCGGGTTATAAGTGAAGTACTCTCATTTAATAAGTTCATAATAAAATATATTTGCTAAGAAAATTGAGCCTATACTGTTGTGTGCAAAAAACATACCTCAGCATCAAAGATAGACATCTCAGAGTAAATGGCTGGAAAAAAGTGTTCCAGGCAAGTGGATCCAAGAAACAAGATCAAGTAGACATTCTAATATATAATAAAATAGATTTTCAACCAAAGTTAATCAAAAGAATGTTTGTCTTAGTTGGAGTTTCTATTGTTGTGATAAAACACCATGGCCAAAACACCTTGGTAAGAAAAGGGTTATTTCAGCATACAAGCCTCAGGTCACACTCCATCACTGAAAGAAGTCAGTGCAAAAATTCAAGGCATTAATGTGGAGGCAGGAACCGATGCAAAGATCATGGAGGAACACTGCTTACTTGCTTGCTCCAATCAGCCTGCATTCTTATGCCACCCAGGACCACCTCCCTGGGGGGTAAAATCTCTCTTAGTGTGATGGGCCCTCTTCCATCAATCATCAACCAAGAAAATGTTTCACATGTTTACCCACAGGTGAATGTGATTGAGGCATTTTTTCAACTGTACTTTTTCTCTTCTCAAATGACTCTAGCCAAGGTCTAACCAAGACAGTAACTGGAAGCCTTAAAAACATAAAGTTCTGTAGTAAAGATAAACATATGGAAACCTTAGAAACTCATAAAATTCCATTTCATTGTTCTGTTTTTAAACTTTAAGGAATTAATAGAGAAGAAATAAAGTGATAAGTTTATATCAATAAGTATATATTTTAATAGTTATGATTTGTGATACCCATTATCTTATATGAAGGGGAAACATAGAGTCACATTGAAAAACTTCAGGGTTACTCACAGACACTTTTGGGCAAGAGATCTCAGACAGAAAAATACAATGAAGCATTTAACATTTCAAGAAGCAGGTGAGACCCACTTTGGCAGAAATTAAATTTTAAAGGCAGCTCTGTATACATACAGAAAAGCAAGAAAGAAATGTGCCCATACTACCCTACGGAGAACATGCACAACACCGACCTAAGAAGACTAAATTTCATATAAAGTTGAAGTTAAATTAGTATCTGTCTCAAATAGCTGCAACTTTAAGCAGTTTTGTGTAAATGCTGTAACAACAAAAGTACCTTTAGGATTTATACAAGATGAAATAGAAGAGAATCAACTTTGTCAGTAAAGAGAACCAAGTAAAAGCAAAAAAAAAAAAAAAAAAAAAAGACAGGAATAGAGGAAATGACAGGTAACAGTAAAACACACAGAAAACAACAAGTAGTGGTGTAACCTGAGGGTGTAGTTCAGTTGATAGAGTGTGTTCGTGTCCCCTGTACCACATAAATCTAGTTTGGTGGTACATGTAAATAATCCTAGCACTCAGGAGGTGGAGCCTCACCACAAATTCAAGGTTACAAGAAATTCCATAATAATAAAAAGGACAATTCATGAGGAAACTATAATAATAATAATAGATACACAGTATATATAAAATGGAGATTGGTAGAATTAAGAGGAGAAATAAAAATAAACAAACAAAAGATTCTATGATAATGGAAGGAGCTTTACTACACTCCAGTTTTAATAAGGAAAAGAGCTAGTTGGCATAAGGTTAGTGAGGAAACTAAAGGCTTAGCTTTGGTAAAATGGGCCTGGCGAGATGACTCAACAATAGGCTCACTTGCTGACCTTACGGAGGGCCTGAGTCATGACTATCACCCAAATGGGACAGCAGGCAGCCACTTAAAACTCCAGCTCCAGGGGATCAGACATCCTCTTTTAGAGTCTGTGAGTACCCACATACATATGACATTCACACACATACATACATACACAGAAATACACACACACACACACACACACACACATACACTAATACAAATAAAAATAAATCTAAAAACCCCACTATAAAATAATTAGACCCAGGAGACATACAGAATATTTCACTCTTTAACATCAAAATACACATGGACATTCTACAGAATATAATTTTTGTTACGTTACAAGGTACAGTTTAACACATTAAAAAGTTGAAATAATATGTATAACTTTTCTATTGCAATGAAACTAAATCGTAATTTGCCTAAATTAAATTTGGAAGAGCTAAAAATATGCAGAATCTAGACATTTTTAAATACATTGTGATTATAGAGGAAATGATAAGGGGAATTATAACTAAAATACTTTAAGACACAAAAATGAAGATGCAGCATATCAAAGTTCATGGGATGTATTGAAAGCAATGCTAAAGAGAAAGTTTTATACTTGTGAACATTTTGAAAAGGAATCTGACTATGGACCATGTGTTGTCAGATTCCAACCTGTGAGAAAAATATCTGAAAGAGGCGCTGGAGAAAGAGGGCAGTGGGTAAGAGCATTTGCTGCTCTTGCAGAGGACCTAACGTGGTAGTTTGAATGAGAATGGTCCACATAGGTTCATATATTTGAATTCATACTTGGTCGTCAGTTGGTGGAACTGTTTGGAAAGGATGAGGAGCTGTGACATTGTTGGTGGAGGTGTCTCACTGGGAGTGTGCTTTGAGGTTTCAAAAGGCTAAGCCACTCCTAGTTAGCTCTCCTGCCTCACGCTCATAGATAAGATCTCAGTTCTCAGCAAGTCAGCTCTCTAGCAATGTGCCTATCTGCCTGCTAGCATGCTCCTCCCCATGATGGTCACAAACTCTAAACCTTGGAAACCATGAGCCCCACATTGAATGTTTTATAAGTTGCCTTGGCCATCATGTTTGTTATAGCAATCAAAACGTAACTAAAACACCTAGGTTTGGTGACCAGCGCCCATGTGGTTGCTTACAGCTATTCGTTACTCCACTTCCCAGAAATCCAGTGACCTTTCTGGCTTCCAGAGACACTGTACACATGTGTTGCATTTACACACATGCAGGCAAAACACTCAGATACATAGAAAATTTAAAACCTTCACAAAAGAGACATGAAAGAAAAAATTTAAGAAGAAGGAGGACTTGTTCTGGCTCACAGATTCATAGTGGTCAGGCTATGGTCACTTGGTGAGACGCAACATCATGGTCTAGGAAGATGTGCCAGAACAAAAGGTTGCGGTCATGATGGTGAAAAGCAGAGAGACAACAGGTAACAGGACAAGATAGTCCCGATTCCTCGGTGCCTTAAAATCTAAATACAACTCTAAAACAAAGACACAAACTCTTAAGGTATCACAATCAGGGAAATAATGCACTTAGGATAGATGCAAAGAAAATGCACATATTGAAATTATCCTTGACTAATTCTTTTCATTTCCTACATACAATGTTATATAAGAAACACGTGAACTCATTTAAAAATCCTTCTTGAGTGTAAACTCCATTCCTTGTTCTTATTTTTATAAAAGGATTTTGCATGTGTCCATGGAATTCTAAAAGGCCCCAGGATATGTTCAGTTTTTGTTTTTTTGTTTTTTTTAATGTATTTTGCTAACACACTCAGTTGCAGTGTTTTAATTATAAGCTCAAGAGCTTCTCTGTCTTAGATAAATACTCCTTTTTGTCCTTAATTATATCTCCTCTTAGCTTACTGGATTTTTTCCACCTAGAACTAATATTTCAGGAATGCTAGCACTTATGGTCTATCTTCTTATCATCTTCATATATATTGGGGGGGTTCTTTGCCTTCATTCTCTTCATTATTAATTTTAGTGGTATTAAATTTCTTTGTGTAGTCTTAATGAATTATGTTTCTCGACATATGATTGTTTTCAAAGACATCTTTCTAGCTGATGATTTCCTTTTCTATTTGCAACTTCTTATCTTTGCATGGCACATCACCCCCACTTTTTTCCTAAGTATATTAACTTATATTTTTGACTGGATAAGTTTTTGTGAATCAAATGTTTGCTGAGAAGTAATTTTGTATCGTTGTTTACTTTGGAATGTATCTTCCATGCTGCTGATTTCTTACAAATGCCTTAATATCCAACAAGCTCCCATTTGTGAAAGAAGCTTAAGGCAGAGGAGTATAGGTATCTGGTATATAACTCTCTGCTGTTCTTTATGTCCTTGGCATTCCATTGTTAGGATCATGATGGTTGTTTGCAAGCATTTATAGTTGTGAATCTTCCTGATTGTTGCACTTCACTGCAAAGTTTGGAGGTCTGAAGCAAGCAAGCTTTTCCTCCCCTTTAATAGCTATCAAATCTACCTTTTCCCCTCAAAGATTCCTCTGTTGAATGGGAAATGAGTCTGTTTGGCTCTAACTAGAACTGGTTGTCTTTCTTTTGTCCTCCCTGCCCCCATCTCCAGACATTAGGTCTCACTGGAGGACCTGAGCTGCCATACTTTGCTATGAGTCTCCTACTGCTTAGCACTTGTCCTAGGCCACTTTCTGGCCAGAGGTTACCTCTAGTTAAATATTGCTCTCAGCTCAAAATAAGATGCTGAATGAAGGATTGGATGTGTGGATCAGACATGGATTTCCACAATACTTTCAGGACATTTAGTAGTTATTTTCTCTGATTACTGTTCTAGGAGCATTGTTTTGCTATCCTTATTTATGACCTCTTGTCTTGACCATTCCATGACTCCCTCCCATATTTCCCTTCAGAAGAGAGTTTCAGCCATGATTTCCTTTTTCATTGCAATATAAGTTTTAGTGATCCTCAATCACCTATGGTGTTAAAAATATTACTAAAGAGAATAAATTATGTAATCTTCAGAGGGTTGAGTGGTGATAATGGAGATAAATAGGAAGAATAACTTCAAAATCCTGGTCAAGTCTAAAAAAATGGCTGCTTAGAAATTTACTGTTATTTGAAAGAGAAAAACTAGTAGGTTTAAATTTAAACATGATTTAAACATGATACGCCTTGGCAAATAACTTACATGCATTTTTAAAACAGAGTACTTTATGTGAAATGGATAAAAAAAATTATACTCTAGCCATAGGACAAAAAATTACTGTTAACAAATGTTTCATTATACACACACATTTATAGAAACAATTTCTCTAGTTGAGACATTGATGGAAACAGAAGAGCTTGTTTAAAATTAATAATTTATCAGCACTGACAATATAAATATGAATGACTCCAAATTTATAGCTTCAATTCTGATATTAAAAATCAACTTTATTTTGCTGTAATTCAGCTTGGAAATAATCTCTAAGATCTAGACTATGGAGGGAAGGCAGAGGTCTATTTTGTGTCATGGTAGGAATGGACTTAGCCACTGAAAACAATATGCTTCTTTCAGATTAGTCATCTGGTTATTTTGGTAAATACCTAGTAAACTGTCTAGGTGTGTCTTCATCTATCCCTCTTTTTGAAAGAAAGAAAAAGGTCCCCTTAAGAAGCACACATTGCCCAGTGCTTCAGAATCAGAACTCTGGCTTGAATGATTCTGAGCGATATGCTCTGCGCACTACTGCTGGGTGCTGGAGGAGAGCTCAGGCAAGCCTTACCACAAGCAAACTACAGTAAGTGTATAAAACTGAAACTGGAGAGTTGATGTGGCCATGGGCTCCCACTCCCATTGTCTGACAACTCAAGAAGGCCCATTGGGGCACCAGAGAAGCTTGCTGCTGGCCCATCTGGGATAGAGACAGTGAATCAGGAGAGGTTAGTCAGGATCTAGCCACAACCAACATTGTCTGCCATTCCTTGGAGGCCTGTGGGGCCACGTAAGCAGTTTTCAGCTTGGAGGTCTCTCATCAGCTTCACCCAACTGGAACACAGACAGCAAACCCAGGGGAGCTGAGCTGAGTGTGAGCCACAACCTACATTGTCCGCCATCCTGAGGAGGCCTGTGGGGCATCTAAGAAACTTTCAGCTTGGAGCTTTCTTCAAGTGCTCTTGATTTGCTTGGCACACCTGGCGCACAGACAGTGACCCCATTGAAGGGACCTCAAGGCCTACTTACACTAGAGGCCAGTGTAAGAACACAAGCAACAAAACTCAGAGCCATATGATGCACCAGAAACCAGCGGTCCAAACACAGTAAGTTCTGGAGATACTAACACCTCCAAAGCATAAGAAGATTCCAAATCTGAGATGATGAAAATGATAGAAGCCTTGATGGAAGAAAATAAGTCTCTCAAAGAAATACAGGAATTGAATAATTCCTTTAAAGAATCACAGAAAAATACAATTAAATGGGAGAATGGAATGAATAAAACTATATAAGACCTAAAAATGGAATGAGAACCAACAAAGAAAACACAGTCTGAGACAATCTTGGAGTTGGAAAACCTAGGGAAGAGATCAGGAACTGCAGACATAAGCAATACCGACAGAATACAAGAGATAGAAGAGAAAATCTCAAGTGTAGAAGATAACATAAGTCAAAGAAAATGTTAAAACTAAAAAGTTTCAGACATAAAACAGCCAAGAAATATGGAACAAACCTAAGAATAATAGGAATAGAAGAAGTAGAAGATTCCAAGCTCTATGGCCCAGAAAATATTTTCAATAAAATCATAGAAGAAAAGTTCCCCAACCTAGAGAAAGAGGCACCTATAAACATTCAAGAAGCCTACAGAACTCTAAGTAGATAGGACCAAAAAAGAAAATTCTCCTCCTACATATAATCAAAACACTATATGTACAGAGCAAAGAAAGCATATCAAAAGCTGCAAGAAAAAAGGCCAAGTCACATATAAAGGCAAACCTATCCAAATTAAACCTGACTTCTCAACAGAGTCTATGAAAGCCAGGTGGATGCCATGCAAACACTAAGAGACCACAGATGTACTCCAGAATATACTCAGAAAACTTTCAATCCCAATAGATGGAGAAAACAAGATATTACACAACAAAATCAAGTTTAAATGGTACCTAGCCACAAATCCAGCCCTACAGAAGATGCTAAAAGGAAAACTCCAACACAAGGAACTAATGACACCCAGGAAAACATAGGAAATAAGTGACCCCACGTCCACAAAACCAAAAGAAAGGACACACACACACACACACACACACACACACACACAGACACACACGTACTCATGCACATATATGCACACACACACACACACACACACACTCATGCACATATACACACACACACACACAGACACACGCACGCACACACACACACTCATGCACATATACGCACACACTCTCTTCTACCACCAACATCAAATAATAGGAAGCAACAACCACTTGTCACTAATATCTCTCAACACCAGTGGCCTCAATCCCCTAATAAAGACACAGGCCAACAGAATGGATGCATAAACAGAAATCATCAATCTGCTGCATACAAGAAACACACCTCAGCAATAAAGATAGACATGACCTCAGACTAAAGGGCTGGAAAAAGGTATTCCAAGCAACAGACCCAAGAAGCAAGCTAGAGTAGCCATTCTAGTATCTAATAAAGTAGACTTCAACCAAAGCTAATCAAAAGAGATGGGGAATGACACTTCATAATCATCAAAGGAAACATAAAGCAAAGTGATGTCCTAGTCCTGAACATCTATGCCACAAATGCAGGAGCACACACATTTGTAAAAAAAAAAAAAAAAGAAAAAGAAAAAAGAAAAAAAAACGTTTAAATCACACACATTAATAGTAGGAGACTTCAACACCTCACTCTCACCAATGGACAGATCATCAAGACAGAAACTGAATGGAAAAATAATGAAACTAATAGATATCATAAATCAAATGCACCAAACATATACTTAAAGAACATTTCACCCAGACACAAAAGAATATTCCTTCTTCTCAGCACCTCATGAAACCTTCTCCAAAACTGACCATATACTGAGTCACTAAGCAAACCTTACCAAATGCAAAAAGATGGAAATAACTCCTTGGATCTTATGAGACCATCATGGATTAAAATTGGAACTCAACAACATCAGAAAAACAACAGAAAGCCCACAAACTGATGTAAACTGACCATCTCCCTGCTCAAAGACCCCTGGACCAGATAAAAAATATAAAAGAAATTAAAGACTTCATCAAATTAAATAATAATGAAAACACGACTTACCAAAATTTATGAGAGACAGTGAAAGCAGTGCTAAGAGGAAAGTTCATAGCATTAAGCATCTTCGTAAAGAAATTGGAGTGCTCCCACACTAGCCACTTATCAGCATACCTGAGAGCTCTAGAACAAAAAGAAACAAACACACCAAAGAGGAGTAGAGGGCAGGAAACTATCAAACTCAGGGCTGAAATCAATTAAATCGGAAACAAAGAGAACAATTCAAAGAATCAAGGAAACCAAGATCTGGTTTTTTGTTTTGTTTTGTTTTGTTTTCTTTGTTTTGATTTTTTGTGTTGTTTTTTTTGTTTTGTTTTGTTTTGTTTTGTTTTGTTTTGTTTTTGAGAAAATCAACCAGATAGACAAACCTTAGCCAAACTAACTAAAAGGCAGAGGATCAAATGAACAAAATCAGAAATGAAAAGGGAGACACAACAACAGACAGTGAGGAAATCCAAAGAATCATTAAGTCATACTTCAAAAGCCTATATGCCACAAAATTTGAAAATCTAAATGAAATGGACCATTTCCTTGACAGATATCACTTACCAAAATTGAATCAAGATCATGGAAACAAATTAAGTGGTCCTATATCTCCTAAGGAAATAGAGAGATTCATCAAAATTCTCCCAACCCCCACCCCAAAAAGGCCAAGGACAGATGAATTCAGTGCAGAATTCTATCAGACCTTCAAAGAATAGCTAATACCAATAATCTTCACATTATTTCACAACGTACAAATGGAAGGAACATTACCAAACTCATTCTATGAGGCCACAGTCAACTTGATATCTAAACCACACAAAAACCCAACAAAAAAAGAAAATGTCAAATTTCTTGAATGAACATTGATGCCAAAATACACAATAAAATACTTGCATACCAAATCCAAGAACACATCAAAAATACCATCCACCATGACCAAGTAGGCTTCATTCCAGGAATTCAGGGGTGGTTCAATATATGGAAATCCATCAATGTAATCCACCATATAAACAAACTGAAAGAAAAAAAACCACATGATCATCTCCTTAGATATTGAAAAAGCATTTGACAAAATCCAACATCTATGCATATTAAAAATATTAGTGAGATCAGGAATACAGGGCACATACCTAAACACACTAAAGACAATATGTAGCAAAAATATAGCCAATATCAAAATAAATGGTGAGAAACTTAAATCAATTTTACTGAAATCAGGGAAATGACAAAGCTATCCATGCTCTCTGTATCTCTTCAATATAGTACTTGAAATCCTAGCTAGAGCAATAAGACAACTAAAGGAGATCAAGGGGTCCAAATTAGAAAGGAAGAAGTCAAAGTATCACTATTCATAGATGATATGATAGTATACATAAGTGGCCCCCTTATGTATACTCTACCAACTCCTACAGCTGATAAACACCTTCAGCAAAGTGGCTGGATACAAAATCAATTTTAAAAAAATCAGTAACAGCCCTGTAAACAGGCTGAGAAAGAAGTAAAGGAAACACTCTTCATAATAGCCACAAAAAGGTTATTTTGTCTAACTCTAACCAAGCAAGTGAAAGACTTCTACAAAAAAACAAAAACAGGGCTGGAGAGATGGCTCAGTGGTTAAGAGCACGACCTGCTCTTCCAGAGGTCCTGAGTTCAATTCCCAGCAACTACATGGTGGCTCACAACCATCTAATGTATTCTGATACCCTCCTGCAGATAAAGCACTCATATGCAATAAATAAAATAAATAAATCTTTAAAAAAAACAAAAACAAAAACAAACAACAACAACAAATAAACTTCAAGTCTGTGAAGGAAGAAATTGAAGAAGATAACAGAAAGTGGAAAGATGTCCCATGCTCATGGATTGGTAGGATTAACATAATAAAAATGAGCATCTTACCAAAAGCAAGTCTACAGATTCAATGGAATTCCCATCAAAATGCTAAGACAATTCCTTACAAACCTTGAAAGAACAATTCTAAACTTCATATGAAAAAACAAAAAACCCTGAATACCTAAGACAATCCTGCACAATAAAAGATCTTCTGGAAGTATCTCCATCCCTAATTTCAAGCTGTACTATAGAGAAACAGTAATAAAAACTGTATGGTACTGGCATAGAAACAGACAGGTGGAGTCCAGTTCAATGGAATCAAATTGAAGATCTAGAAATAAACCCACACACCTATGGACACTTGAATTTTGACAAAGAAGCCAAAACCATACAGTGGAAAAAACATAGTATCTTTAATAAATGGTTCTGGGCTTACTGGATGGCTAGCTACATGTAGAAAAATGAAAATAGATCCATATCTAGTATCCTGCACAAAATTAAAGTCTAAGTGGATTAAAGACCTCATCATAAAACCAGACACACTAAATCTGTTATAAGAAAAATTCGGGAAGAGCTTTGAACTCATTGACACAGGAGACAACTTCCTGAACAGAACACCAATAGCTCAAGCTCTAAGATCAACAATTAATAAATGGAACCCCATGAAACTGAAATGCTGCTGAAAGGCAAAGGACACTGTCAACAAAACAAAATGACAGTCTACATACTGGGAAAAGATCTTCATCAACCTTAGATCCAACAAAGGGCTAATATCCAAAATATATAAAGAACTGAAGAAATTAATGCCACCAAACCAAATAATCCAATTTAAAAAATGGAGTATGGAGCTAAACAAAGAATTCTCAACAGAGGAATATTGAATGGCCAAGAAAGACTTAAAGAAATGCTCCATGGCCTTAGTCAACAGGGAAATGCAAATCAAAATAACTCTAAGATTCTATCTTATAGCCATCAGAATGGTTAAGATCAAAGACATCAAGTGACAGCACATGATTGTGAGGATGTGAAGAAAGGGGACTATTCCTCCATTACTGATGGGTGTGCAAACTTGTACAACCACTTTGGAAAGCAATTTGGCACTTTCTCACAAAATTGGGAACAGTGCTACCTTAAGACCTAGATATACCACTCCTGGGCATATACCCAAAAGATGTTCCACCATACAACAGGACATTTGCTCAACTATGTTCATAGCAGCTTTATTCATAATAGCCAGAATCTGGAAACAACCTAGATGTCCCTCAACTAAAGAATGGATAAAGACACTGTGATACATTTACACAATGGAATACTACTCAGCTATTAAAAACAAGGAAATCCTGAAATATGTAGGCAAATGGATGGAACTAGAAAATATCCTGAGTGAGGTAACCCAGACCCAGAAAGACACACATGGTGTGTATCACTTATAAGTAGATATCCACATAATACAGGATATCCACACTACAATACATGGACATAAAGTAGCTAAATAACAAGGAGTACCCTAGGGAGGATGCTTAATTCTCATTCAGAAGTCAAAAAGATTAACCACAAGAAGAAGTTGAAGAGAAGGAACAGGATGGGAGCCTACCATAGAGGTCCTCTGAAAGACTCCAGCCAGCAGGGGATTGAAGCAGATGCTGAGACTCACAGCCAAACTTTGGGCTGGAAAATGAAGAATCTTAGAAGATTTAGAGGACAGAAAGACCAGGAGGGAACAGGAGCTCCACAAGGAGGCCAATGGAGCCCACAAATCTGGGCTTGTGGTAGGGGTGGGGGCTGCAGAGACTGATGAACCAACCAAGGACCATGCATGGTGAGAACCTAGACACCCCTTGCTCAAATATAGGCAGCACATTTTCATTTGGGGTCCCAAAATATCAGAAGCAGGGGCTGCCTCTGACATGAAATTGGGTGACCATTCATTGATTACTTACCCCTGGTGGAGTGGCCTTGCCAGGCCACAGAGGAAGAGGATGCCAGCAGTCCAGATGAGACTTGATAGGCTGAGGTCAGATGATGGAGGAGGATAGCTCACCTTCTCTGAGGATTAGGAGAGGGGGCAGCAGGGATAAGGGATGGAGGGAGGGACCAGGAGGAGATGAGGGAGGGGCTACAATCGGTATGTAAAGTGAATACCATTTTTAAAAGTTATGCTAAAAAATAAAAAGAAGCACACACCTTTTATTTACCACTCTGTTACTTTTTATAAACTTTATAATTCTAAGCACCAGACCTCTCAATAGTAAAGGCTATTTTATGTTTTATTTTAAAATTCAGAAAGTTTCCTTTACATTCTTGCCTTTTATTACCAAGATGGTAAATTTTAAACACATACAAAGCACACACACACACACACACACACACACACACACACACACACACATGCACACACACCTGAAATTCCACATTTAGAAGAAATAATGACTGTAGTGTTTCAAACTTAGGTAGTCCTTTTTCATTTTATTTTTAAGTATTTATTTTATGTCACAGGTATGAGCCTGAGGGTATGTGTGTGCACCAAGTGTTTGATGTACCCACAGAAGACAGAGGAAGATATCAGATACTGCTAGAAGTAGATTTACATATGTTGTGGGTAGCCACATAGGTACTGGAAACTGAATCTGGGTTCTCTGGAGGATCAGCAAATTCTTTTAATTGTTGAATTAACTCTACACCCCCCCCACACAGTGGTCCCTTTTCAACACACAGTATATAAGAAAAGTGTCACTGGCTCATATCTAGGTATTTTAAAATGTACAATCTAGACATTATCATTGTAAACATGAGTGAATACTTTCATTTAAGCAGGTAGATGAACTAATAAACAGAGAAACAGAACTGGGCAAACAATAATATCAATGGCAAGGGGGAGAAGAAACAGAAAACAGTTGGGGATAAAACTCAGTTTTTATGCATTATGCTTGTGTATGTGTCCCACTGTCTATTGAAAATTGAGAGTCGGCACATTAGGTGGCTTTCCCAAGATCACAAAAGAACCAGGTGATGGAACTTAGGTCAAAACCTTCTCTTTGAGTCACATCATTGTGCCCATCAAATCAAACCATGCTCGCTACTCTGGCCATGGTCCTAGATTCAAAGACAGCTAAGAGTAAATATTTAAAGTTCTGGTAAGATTCTTTATACAACTTATTAATGTGGTTATCTGTGTGAATAATCATATTTCTGGGTTTATTTTAGCTGAAAGAACATTTGAAACCAACCTAAATAAGCCTTTAGCATTTTCATAAAATTGAGAACTCTAGAAAAGCCTTTTATACGCACTAGACTGGTATTTTCCTGGGCACCAGTGTCATTCCAGATGATCTAATGGTCAACAGGCTAGCTGACACCAAAGACTATAACAGGATGTGGAGCTCTATGTCTTCCCAAGATGTTCTGTTGGTGTTAAGTCTATGTTCACATCATCCCTTATAGATGAGCAGCATCTATAATGGATCCTCTGTAAACGTTCAAATTGTTTGATTCTAGGTTGAGATGACTTAAGGACCAGAGTCATGCTGTACTCCTGGGTAATATTAAAATTAACTCTTGGGACATCTATGAAAACAAAACAGTAACAGGTATTCTTGATTTTTTAAAAATATGGAAGTTAGTTCCATGCTCAGTGAGCATTCAGTACCTCTCACACTAGTTATTATCTGTGTGCAAATTAAATGACTCTTGAGGTCAATTTCTCTGACTTGTTCACTTCTGTGTCATTCAGTTTTTACTGTACAGTTATGAGCCATATGGGTATACAGTATCAATTCCAACAATTGATCATAACTGCTTAGGCTGAATATGGTCTTTTATGCTAATAGATACCATTTGCCCTATTATATTGTATCACATACAGAACCACAGTAAATGATACCATCTATAGCAATTTTTGGAAGCCTTCATCATTGGTTTCATGTTGCAGAGGAATGAACAGGCTCAGAGATGTTATCTGGGGTTATTTGTGATAGCACAGGTATTTTCTAAGAACCCTGAACTCCAAATACTGTAATATAAAGTTAAACTTTATATTACACTGTATATATATATATTGGGCACACAATTGTATGGAGAAATTTAATGAGCTCCACACTTTTTCAGCCCTCTAGTTCTTGCATTTACAAATCCCTACCTACTAAATGTCTGTTCACCTCTCTTCTTTGAAGTGCCACATCTTCAAAATCATCTCATAGTAAATATAACAGCAAATTACATATCCATGGTCTGGTATGACTTCAGAAGTTTAAGAAGCAGATCTGCTGAGCTAGCCATCTCATTGTGATGTATTATAGAACTGTCAGCAGATAGTGCTGTGCCTATCAACCACTGGAAGGGCCTAGACAAAGACCACTCAGTACTTAGATATTTATTATATGTTAAAATCTTACTCAGTGGGTTATTTATTACTTTCTTCCATTATAAAGTGAACCAACAACTCAAAATGAATAAAAACCATAGGCTATTTTAGTAAAAACATCCATTAAGGGCTTGATTTTCGTGAAGAATTACACTAGATATTGAAATATAAAATGGACAAGTATATAAAGCAAAAATAATGGACTTGTACAGCTATAATCATAATTGAATGTGAGTTTCTTAATCAGTAGAACTTCATTCTCAATGATCTTATCCAGGAATAAATGAATATCTATTTTTAGGGTAATAAAGACTATGACTCTTTGAAAAAATATTGTTCCAAGAACAATGTTATGTTGTAAATGACCTTAGTACATTACAAAGTCATTGTGTGATATCCATGCATCCAGATTCATGACCTAGATATGTAACATGGGTCGCACAATGATGTTTATTGAATACCATCATGCTTTTTAAATACATGCTTCCATTTATATTTAAATAACATGGAATTGGCCAATCAGAATACTTTAACAAATATCCACCTATTTGAGTAAGAGTAAACAGTAAGTAAACTGTCCATAAGTTTAAGTCATAGCTCATCTACCACAGACAAAGCATGAACACTATTCTAATTTTGGTTTTCTGACAGTCATAACCAGAACACAGCTCAATTATTAATTGAATCAGAAAGTGTCTCCGGAAACTACCTTTCTAGAAAAGTCGATTTCCGGTATACTTTGGATACAATTGTACTTAACACTTGAAGACTAGTTGACATTGAAATTCAATATCTCGTTTTTCACTTAAGGAATAATACCACAAATTCATCCTTTCTTTTCAATGGAACTTCCTAGTCTCTTAAGTGTTCAATAAAGTTCTAAAACTAAAACATTAAAAGGAACCCAATCAAAAACAACTCATCAGAAAGAGAAACCTTTGATGTGGCACTTTATGTCACCCCAAGAGCACTACATTTTTTACATAAGTATATAAAAGACCATTTTCAACAGAAAAGCTTAACCATAGGACAGTAAAATGTATTACTTAAAGTTCATGTCTTTGGAATTAAGCGTGTGATAAATATAAGTGTCCATGTTTGCTAAGCTTTTATATTTTTAGATAGAACGGGGAAATGCAACTTCTTTGTACTTAGGCAACAACCAGATTCTTTGGTCTAATTTCTCTGGGCTTTTTTCCTGATAACTAAAACACCTTGAAATTATCTTCTCTCGTATGGAAGAATGATTTCCCCCTCTACCTGTAGCTGCCAGAGTGATTAGAATTTTAATTAGCAGAGAAGAGTACAAGAAGAAGAAGAATGCCTGGAATCACACACACACACACACACACACACACACACACACACACACACACACATACACACACGCACGCACGCTCACACACACGCTTACTTTTGGAAGAGAAATAAAGAGGCAACTGGAACTGCTTCGCAGGCTGTCTGTTACACTCATGATGCTCCCACCTCACAGAAGCCCCAGATTCCCTGTGCTTCGACATGCGACTGTCCTTTGTCTTCATACCAGCATAGTATTCCCAGGGTACCAAGGACTGTTGTTCTGGACATCATGTAAAGTAAAGCAAGGCTCCAGATGTACTAGATGCTTGCAGGCCTTAATCATATATGGATCTTTTAAATATGTTTCCAACACAGAATTGGAAGACACACACACACACACTTGCAGTAAGGTGATAGGTAGATGGATGAATGGATAGGCATACATAGATGATAGATAGATAGATAGATAGATAGATAGATAGATAGATAGATAGATAGATAGATGATAAATAGATAGAAAGATAGGTGGTAGGCAAATTATAATTAAATTTACACTGATTTACATGGACACAGTTTTTAGAAGTGTTCTGACTCACAGCAGTCAATTATTCCTCTATTTAATAGCAATTGCCTCTTCCGTATCTTTTGGAAGTCTCCCTGAAACGTAATTACTATGTCTCATACTGCATGTGGAGAAATGGCTCTGAAACTGCAGGTAATTTTACCAACATAAAATATTTGCTTGACCACTCAGCTAATTCTGTCTTTTGTGATTGAAATATCAGAATATGCTTGGCTGTTTAGTGTAAAGAGACTCACGGTTGATGGGTAAGTGTGAACAAAGTATGCTGTATGAAATTCTTAAAGAATCAATAAACTACTGTATTTCAGAAGAGGCACTCGGTGATATTGGAGCAGATGATATTTGTAGAAACAGAATTTGTTGTGATTTCCCTAACAGGAAATGAAATTTAAAGGGAAAGAGCAGAAGTATTTGATTTCAGAGTGGCAGCTGGAATAATTTCATGATCATGTGATGGACATTGTTTCAACCAGGCTGCTGCCAGACAAGACATAGGTTCTCCTTTGAAACTTAATAACTTCATCCCTACTGCTTAAGCCCTATTGATTAGATTCAGTTTTAATTGATTGCTAAGGACCACTCAAAGTACTGAGAGAACCTAACTTAATAATCTGTGGGTTGCATAATGTGTAATATTTCATTATTTTTAAGACAAAGCTAAGCTATTAGTATTCCTTTTAGCAAACCTATAATTTAATCTTGTAGAATTGGTTCTTATATTGACAGTAGAATTAATTTTGAATTGACTTATTGAGGATGCTGCAAAGTACCATGCATTTATTCTCCAACATAGAAAATTGAATTAAAAACACATGATTATAAGCAAAATACCAATTTATGGCTGCCTATCCAATATAGGCTAATTTCTAATTATTATGAGGAGCAAGTGGTTTAAATGTTGTTTTACACAAATTAGTATTTTCATGAAAATCAGAGCTAAAGAGTTAAAACCAGGAGCTTTCAACAAAAGGATCATTGTCCAAGCCCCAATAAATGTGCTACTGGTGTAACAAATTGGCTTGCTGACCTTTTGCCTAGAAACACAATGCGTGACATATTTGTAATTTATGGAAATCAATCCATTGAGAATTTCTAGTTTCATGTAATTATAGACCACTGCAAGATCTAAATAAAGGGGAAGTAGAGGTCTTTAGGAAAGTAATGGCACACTGTTGATAAAAACCAGAGAAAGTTCAAAGCACTGATCCATGCAATGTGTCTTTAAATACTGGTAAAAGGCCGATAATTATAGGTAAAAGTCAGTTCCCAGCTGTGTTTTTACAGCACACCCTTTGAGACAGCACTGAAACTGAAACTTTAGACTTTAGAATGTGAGCACTGGGGGAGGGGGAGCCTTGGGGTGTAACAAGACCAATTCTATCACCTACTTAGATGCTTTCCTAGCCATTAGTAGGTTATTACCAAGCCAGTCAGACTTTCCTTTTAGCAGCTAGTCCAGCCACTGCCTTTCAGGCCACAGCAGATCTCAGTCCAAAGCCTGGCTCCATCATTGAACACAAGCGCTACCCACAGCAAGCGGCTCAAATTTTCTTTGCATGCATCACGTGTTTGAGGTCCTCTGATGAAATTCTCGGATGTTTAGAGTGGCTTGAATGGTGCTGAGCATCTGATAAGTGTTATCGTGTTGATCATTTACTTCGAAGGGGGATTAGAAAGGCAATGTGTCACTGCACTGTCCCTGACCTGCTTCCTGTCTCTCACTGGATGAAGTTTACATCCACAAAGAGTTAGTTCTCATGACTTCTGAGTGGATGTGTGGCCCCCTTCCTGTCTCTCATTGGAGGAAGTTTGCATACTCAAGGAGTCAATTCTTATGTGGCTAAAATAATCAAACTACACTTCTCGCTGCCCAATGGCTTTGAAATGCCAGGCTCTCTTTTTCACATATACAACCCATCATAGGTGTTTTTCCTTATGCTGGCTAGATTTTTGTCAACCTAGAGCAAGACAGTCAGTCCTCCGGGAAGAGGGAACCCCAGCTGGGAAAATGCTTCTGTCAAATTGTCCTGTGGTTATGTCATGGGTCATGTTCTTGGCTAACAACTGATACGGAGGCACCAACTCACTGGGAGTGAGGCCACACCTGGCCAAGTGGTCCTGGGTTTTATAAGAAAGCAAGCTGAGCAAGCCAGGAGGAGCGATCAGAAAACTAACATCCCTTCATTGACTCTGTACCAGTTCCTGCCTCCAGTTCTCTGTGCTGACTTCCTTCGATTACCGATTGGGATGTGGATCTGTAAGCCTGAAATAAACCCGTTCTTCCCCCCATGCTGCTTTCGGTCCTGGTGCTTTGTGCAACAACAGAAACCTTAAGACACTTTCCTCTTTTTTTTTTTTCCCCCTTTTGCTCATCCATGCCCCTGGTTTCAGCTAGAAATTGTTCCCTGGTACCTCCTAAAGGAGCATATGCTTCTACTGACTTCTAGGCATCTGCTTCTTCCTTCAGCTGGTCACTGTTCCTCAGAGGAAGTGCCTGTTGCCTGTCCTGCATGCTCCCAGGTAGGCGGTTCTTATCCCTCAGGGATCTTGCTGATGCTGCTTTTTGTTATAATTGCAGTATCCAGCACCACCCTCTCCTTACAGAAGGTGCCCGGTAGATATTTTCAGTTATTGTTTTGCAGACATTTTTGTGATCATTAAATGTCATTTTATTGAATGTCCAACTTTCCTTTCCCAACCCCAGAACTTAGCTTTGTTTATTTACAAAGTAACCAATTTCCTAGAATAATTCTCAACAACCTTTCCTGCCAACCATTTTGCAGGTGTGACATATTTCACACACAATTTTATTCCTTCATCAATGATATTATCCTTGTGTCCTCCTTAATAAAACATATGAAAATCCACATAAGAAGACCATAATTGCCAGACTGTGAAGATGGCTCATTCGATAAAGTGCCCCATCACTTAAGCATGGAAACACATAATTTTTATGATACATTCTTTTATTCAAAAGCAAGTTCAGTCATCAGCTTAGATATTCCTAAAAACAAAAAAATACAATTTTCATCCAGACTAAATTGTATATGTAGAGAAAAGAAGTTAAGATATTTTACCCAAAAAAATAGAAAAAAAGAAAAAAAGAAAGAAAGAAAGAAAGAAAATCAAAATGTTAAAACTACCCTGAAGGAAATACAAGAGAAACAAGGACTTTATAATGCTCAGAAAGATTACCCTTATATGAGTTTCACAAGCACAGTAGTTCACAAAACCCTAAGAGCAACTTTTCCCAAAGGAAAGTGCTTCTATTACATCCCTCCTCCCACAAAGAGGCTAGGTCAAATTTTATTAAATGGCTCAGCCAGAAGGAGGTAGTTGCCTGGAATCTGAGCCTAGCACATTGCACAAATAGTTTTGATGTGTCCATAAAATATCTCCTAAGTCAGTCGTCTTATACAAGTTACAGCCAGAGTGGGAGGTGTACGGCCCATTTCTCCAGCCTGAAAAAATATTTCCTTATAGAATAATCTCTCTGTTAGACAGATCTGTTTGCTTCCCGTTTCCCCGACTCTATGCCTCACGTGGGAGTACTTGGGAGCAGAGCGCCTGGAGGGATCAACGGCGTTTTCTAAAGCAAACACAACACAAGTGCTATCCATGGGTTACACAGTCTGCAGCTGTAATAGGAAACGTGTAGGAGCAGCCCCTAATGGCATTCAAATCATGTACTAACAGTTCTCAAGTGTCAGGTGTTTTTCATTTTCTGGCCGGGGGAAGAGAGATTCGCGCTGCTTTCCTACACTGAACAGCTTTGTAACTCCTGCAGCGCAAAGGCACACTGCGCTTCTGAGTCTCTATTATGTCAGATGAATGCCACAGTCAGAAGCCCAAGAGGACATGTGATCCTAGTTTAGATCCCCCCGCCCTCCGCCCCCCCCCCCCCGCCCCCCACCCCCAGCTGTCTCTAAGCATTTCAGTAGCGTGGATTTTATGCGAATGCGAGGAACTCAAGACTTACAGAGCCTGTCTGAATTGTTGAACTTCACATAAGACTGAGGACATCTATTTTTTCTGTCCGGGGGGATAATGAAATACTCATGCACACACTTTCATCTTATTGAAGGTTTGCATTTTCAGAGTGGCCCCTTGCCGTGCCCCAGATGGCTGCCTGTCAAACCCACACATCAAGCTAACTATAAATAGTGTGCGTTCCCGTAGAACAATGAACTTCACATTACACATGCTGAGGAAGTATGATGCCTTTTGGTTATTTAAATATTTTCGGTTTTTTTTTTTTCCTTTAAATGCCACTTGGCCACAGAATACAACATGCTTTGAGAACACCAAAGTATACATCCATTACACAAATCATATCAATAATGCAATAACTATGTAATAGACATGACAACGTGGATTTGGGGTGGAAAGTTACCCTTAGGATATTAGGATATTTGGCGTTTAGAAAAACCTAAAACATTTTTATTAAACATTTTCCATTATGCGTTACGCTACATATTTCAAGACTATTCAGTCCATTTGTCCCAAATCCATTTATATTGACCTCATTAGGACTGTTCTCTGTAAACAAAATTTGTAACATGTAAGAAGGGTTATGGTCTCTACAGAGTCATTTATCTTAATTAAAAAAGCAACTGGAACTCCAGGATAAAAAAAGAATTTTCCTTCCATGTTCAATTCTGAACATAGCATTTACAGGAAACTAAACAAATAAAACTTATTTATCCAAGCTGTGGGTATATCTGCACTAGTTTATATTCAGTTAAACACATTTGAAAATTAAGTACATTCTAGGATTTAAAAACCTGTCGTCCGGTATGTAAAAAATCATCTATGTAGAATTAGTCCATAATTTTAGATTAAAAAATAAAAAAATATTCAGATGGGAGTAAGAACGCCTGTCTCCGAATCGATGAAGAATTTTGTTGGTGTTTCTCTCTTCTCTCTCTCTCTCTCTCTCTCTCTCTCTCTCTCTCTCTCTCTCTCTCTCTCTCTCTCTCTCTCTCTCTCTCCAACACCTCTGTCTTGCATTCCTTATTCCTACCCTAAATAAACTGCATCCTGTGGAGCAGCCTGGAGAATGCCAGACTGAATAATCAGTAAGCCTGTTTGCAAGTGACAGCTGGGTGAGTGCCTGCATCCTACAAAGGGCTTCAGTGAGGTAGTGGTAAGAGCAGGAAGCAGCAGAAAGACTGTATGAAATCTCAGGGACCATCTTCACACAACAAAGACCCATGTTCTCCAGGGAAGGAAATGGAGGTTGGATAAGGACAGGCATCTACAGACAGCACTACAGCAGGGAGCTCATGCAGAAAAGTGGTAAGGGCTCCTTCTCACTGCTCCATCCCCCATCAGGCCTCCCACCTCCTCTTCAGAAGGCAAGGATTTAGAGTGTAGCAGAATCTCCCAGTGCCTTCTTCCCTGCTTTTGAAATCTTCAGCAAGTTAGATAATCTCCCACTACTATTGCCTTACAGTTCAGCGTGTTTAGATGGATAGCTATGTTTGCCACCAGAATTTACATGAGACCTGAAAATACTGGGGAACAATATTATTGGAATTAAATAAGTTTGCCTTTGTTCATGCTTATAAGCCGTTACAGAATAGATCAGGGTATGCATGGCCTACCTAAAGATGTACTTAAGTATAACTTTATTAAAGGAAGTGATATGCTGAATAAAATAATATACGAATTACTCTAAAGATTGGTCAAAAGCGAGCTGTTTAAAAGGCATGGACTTCATTTAGTAGGATCTCTTTGTGTGTGTGGGGGGGGGGGGGACGGAGCTAAGGAAACAGTAATAGCTCCATGCCAGTCCTTCTCAGATAGGGATGGCAGGGGGTGCAGGGGCTGTGCTTCTGGTCATGAGAACTTGCAGACAAAGTTAGTTTGCACTGTGTGCACAAGATGAGCATTGCTCCTTTCCATGAGTTACAGGTCAGATTACCAACCATTTCAATCACCACCACCATGGCCACCAAAACTCTGGAAGTGCTCACTCAGTTCGGAACTTCATTGGGATGATCAAGTCTGCAAATGGCACATTGGAGGTGACTGAACCAGATGTCAAGAAAACACAGGACAGGCTCTAGGGAATAAGAAGTCCAAATGAGGGTCCAGAGGCTATTCATTTTAGACCTCTATATAAAGCAGAATTTGTACAGGACATTTCAGAGCGTTGTTTGTTCAAAAAATAACTTTAAAACCATCAACCCTGTCCCTCTCTGTCAGTGGTTCGCAACCTTCCTGATGCTGTGGCCTTTAATACAGCTCCTCGTGTTGTGCTGACCCCCAACCATGAAACAAACTATTTTGATGCAACTTCATAATTGATCTTTTGCTACTGTTATGAATCATAATGTAATCTCTGATATGCAGGATATTTGATATGCAACCCAAACAGGTCACAACCCACAGGGTGAGAACTGCTGTTCTATATGTGACAGAGGCATAGATATAGACTCCCAAAGTGGTATTCTCAAAAGGCCTGATGACAGTGGTAGACATGAACGTCTCATACTCTAGATTCAATCATCCTTCATCTGTCATGGTAACTTACTCCATATTCAAATGACTTATTTTTTTCATACAACTGAGATGACAGACTTACAGCCTGTGCTTACTGCCATTAGTCAGTGGCCTAACATTTCTCAGTGGTCTCTTTATTCTGAATGTAAAATATGCACCGCATGGACATAAAGCAAGATTCTGTAGTGTCTTGCTGCAAAAGGCATCATTGCTACCCCTCTTTTGTACCCGTCAGTCATGGAGAGACACTGTGGTTCCACACTGGCTTGCTGAATTCTAGTCAAAGAAGGAGAAGCATACTCAGGAAACATTGACCACATAATTCAGAGGTGATCTTGCACAAAGCTTTCAACCATTAACCACGAGGCTTCCTGCTATGGTTTGGATGCTTTTTGCCTCTCAAATTCACTTTGAACTACAACACCAGTGCAACGATGTTGAAAGATGGTCCTAACTGGTGATGTCTAGGTAATAAATGGAATGTTACGGTTACTGCAAGAGTGGGGCTTTGAACTTCTGAAATAGGGGTTCAGTTCTATCTTCTTTCCTTCATGAGCTCAGTTGTTCTTCTGCCATATTATGATGGGGTTGGGAGGGGGGGACTGGCCATCAACAGATGTAGCCTCTCCACCTTGGCCTTCTCAGTTTCCAGAACCAGGACTTGAGTAAACCTGTCTTGCTCATAATTATACAGTATGTGATATTAATTTAGAGAGCTAAATGTAGAAGAGACACACAGGAAAGGATCAGCAGCTTGGGCCTTGAGTAACAGATGCTGCACAGACTGTATAAGGTGGAGATATTATTCCATTTATATCTATCTATTCAGCTTCTTCATTCTTTCCTCTCTCTCTCTCTCTCTCTCTCTCTCTCTCTCTCTCTCTCTCTCTCTCTCCAGCTCTGTGTGTGTGAGAGAGAGAGACAAAGAGACAGAGAGATAGAGACAGAGTAGAAGAGAGCTATGGAGAGAATGAATGTGTGCACCTACATGCATGTAAAACAGAGGTCAGCCTTGGTGCCACTCCTCAGGTGCCATCTACCTAATATTTGAGACAGCCTTTCTCATTGGTTTGGACCATAATAAGTGGCCTAGGTTGGCTATCCAGAGAGTTTGAGGGGCCCATTTTTCTCTACCTACTCAACTCTGGGATTACAAGTTCATGGACATTGTACCCAGATTTTAAAAATGGCCTCAGAGGATTGAACTCAGGCCCTCATGCTTGCACTTTAAGTGCTTGCTTTACCAACTGAGCTACCTCTCTAGTGCCAACTTCCTCTGTGTCCATCCTTGCCTTATCTTAAAACTGACACCTCTTTCACACACTATAGTTTGTCGGGACGCTTGATCAGAGTCCAGTGCTTCCCTCCCAGATTATATTTAACCAATTTAACTATGTGGCTCAAATGTTTCAGGGACAATCATACTTCCTTTCTTATGCACATATGTTCAGATCAATAGTTTCTGCTTTACCACTTTTGTTTGTGCAACATTCTATTGCTAATAACTAGTATTGACACAAAGCCCCTAAATGGTGGCAGAGTGGTTTATAATCTCACATGTGCTTGAGAGTGTTAGGGAGGAAACTAGCATCCTTTAAGAAAACTCTTATTTTCTGTTTGCATAGAGTTGGATTCTGTTGCTTGAGGTTTGGTCTCTGTATGATACACATTTCTCAAAAAACATAACTAAGGACACTAATGCCAAATTTATAAGGATACTATTTAAATTACCCTTATGTTTTATTTATCGAGTACTTACACTGTCTGGCACACTCTAGCTGTTCAATTTTGATTTATAAATTATTTATTTGAATAAATGATTTATTTGGATTTCAGTTTCTCTTTTAACAAGAGGAAGAAGATAAAAGAGTGATGGCTGCATAGCCTTTTGTATTATAAATAGATCTTTTATTGCTTCAACCATATTATAGCATTAAATAAAATTGCCTTCAAATAAGTGTTTGTTGAAATTATATTCTGTAGTATATATTGATCATATAGAAGAAAACAATTGACTCTCTATGTTCTCTAATTCTCAGTGTGGAAATTTTGAGCTACTCTGCACATTATCTGATAGCCATATGTACTGTTCTTTCTTTCTCTATATTGTATGTAAAAGAACTATGACAGTACAATAACATAGATAATAAAAAATTTTAATAAAGTAGCACATTTGACTTAATAGTTCAAATATCAGTTTTTATACAGAAATTTATTCTTCAGAATATTCAGAATATGGTTTGGATGCTTTTTGCCTCTCAGATTCACTTTGAACTTCAACACCAGTGCAACGATGTTGAAAGGTGGTCCTAACTGGTGATGTCTAGGTGATAAATGGAATGTTACGATTACTGCAAGAGTGGGGCTTTGAACTTCTAAAATAGGAGTTCAGTTCTATCTTCTTTCCTTCATGAGCTCAGTTACATATTCAATATTCAGAATATGTAATATGGGATGAGCAAGATGGCTCAGCATATAAAGGCACTTGCAGCACATGCCCAACAAACTGAGTTGGATCCTCAGAACACATACAAAGGCAGAAGGAGAGAACCGACTCCACAAAGCTGTCCTATGTGATCTACATACATACTATGCTTTATTTATTTGCTTACAAACACGCACAAAAATAATTATTTTATTCAAATGAAACAAATAAAACACATAGTATCTCTTTTTATCCAAAGGTAGAAACTTCAGGCAATTGGCGTTAACTTGCAAGCACACCTATTCAAACATTTAGTGCATAACAAACACCTCAATTCTCACAGCAGTCCTACACATGGGAATTTATAGTGGGATTTCTTTAGCCTTGCCAGCAGTTAAATAAAGATCCAACAGCATATTAATATTTGAAAGTTTAGGACTTAGCAGGGCAGACTATCAGCTAGCTTATCCTAACTATTCTAGCCCATGACCTGCCACATGAATTGTTCTTTACCTCTCTCTCTCGCTCATGTCCCTTCACCCTTTTGTCCACTGGTTGCGTCTTCCCACATATCCTTATTACTCCAGAGATCCTCTCTCTGCCAGGAAGATCTTCTTTCTTCTTCCACCCAGCCATTGTCTGTCAGATCTTTACTAAAGAAAATCAGCAAGTGAGGAAGGTGGATATTTTAAAATATGAGACCAGTAATGGGCCATAAAAATAACAGTACCAAAGTCCAGCCAGTACTCAGCTCTCTGCTGGTACATCAAGCAAAACTGAATATACAGAGATAATCTTCATGCAGTGTACCTCAACATTTCCCTCTTTTAGTCCAATAAATGACTTTTTTCTAGCATCAATAAACTGTACAAAAATAAGAATAGTTATGAGAGCTATCAAGTAAGTTTTATATTTACAATGTCTGGTCCATTTGTATTTGGCAACCTGGGAGAAAGTATTACATTATCTATGCTATTTTGGTGAGTCCAAAGCTCTGTACCTAAATCACTTTCATATAAGCTTTTATATCATCTACCCTCAATAACTTGCATTTATCAACCTAAAAACATATTTTTGGCCTTGAAACACTTTCTTAGATCCTAAACAACTTAAGCTTTTATGTTTTAAATATTTAATGAGGAAAACTGTAAGACTATAACTATCTCTTTTTCAACTCACAGACCTGAGAAGGACAAATTTTACCCGAGTAAACAGGAAGTGCAGAGCAAGCTGATTCCAAAACAATAGAAATGTCAGAAACTGATGGCTGCCTGGACCGCCACCCAAGGTTCCTGTATATCATTGGAGCATCCAATCTTTAGCCAACACACCCAGACTATCTGACAGAATATTCTGTGAAGCAGGAATTTTGAAGAACTGGCCTATCTTGTTTCAGCAAAATTGGACAGCTAACTTTATAATATCCTGCATTTGGACAGCTAGCTGTCAGCAGTCAAAATAAGGTTAGGTTTTTGCCCAGTGGCTAGCTTTGCCACATATGAATCAAGTCCCATGTGGAGATTCTTTGTTGCCCATCATCTTCTTTGAAGTAGACTGGGATGCTTCCAGGAGCTAATATGTCTTTCTGTCATCAGGAAAACCTTTTAATATTACAGCATCTTAAGTGTCATAGTCTGTAGATCTCTAAAGTCTTTGAAGACTGTCTACATGTCTGTCTGTCTGTGTCTGTCTGTCTGTCTGTCCATCTCAGTATATCTAAATGGCCAAACATTGCCTGGTTTTAGCTATTTACTATCTTCTTAACTTTGAAATTATATAAAGTTTATTTCTGTAATTAACTAAACTGGTACTTTAACATGACTAAAAGTACAGTTTAGTGACTATTACCTTGAATTTCTTAAATATCCTGAACAGTTTATAATAGTAGTTTTAATAGGACTAGAAATTTATATTACATTTTATATGAGTTGTATGTGTAGAATAACTATGAAACATAAATATAGTATATTGTAGTAAATATAACCTTAAATTTGTATCATCATAAAAAATCCATAACAATATGAAATATTTGAGACATGTTGCTTTATTAGTCTAAAAGGAGATACAATAATCCATCTTTCTTTTTTTTCCCAAGGAGATACAACAATCCATCCTATTTATACAGATACCCCTAGTACACACCTTTAATCACAAACAATTACGGTAAAGTTAGTTTGTAGAAGGAAATACCCATGTTTGAAAATGACATATAATTAAGGAGCAGACAAAGTGATGAGCCAGAGAAAGATTTGACAGAATGAGTCAGAGATCAATTATACCCAACTCTCAGGAGAAGAGACAGAAAAGAGAAGCTACTTAAGAGTAATACAGTAGACTTGAGTAGGGTACAGTAGAAAGAGTAGAGAAGACAATACAGTAGAGAGTTCAGTAGAAAAGACAGAATAGTGGAATTGAGTTAAGCAGTCATTTGAGAGGGAGATCAGTGGTAGTTCAGTTGATGTCAGTTCAAATCAGTTCAGTGAGTTAGTTGGAAATCAGTGCAATGACATTGAGTTTGTTCAGAAGTTTGTGGCAGTTGAGTTTGTGAGTTCATGCAGTTCAGTGCAGGTCAGCAGAGGCAGTTGAAGCAATGGATCACATCCAAAGACCTAGGTCTGTGTGATCCAGCTGGAATACAGACACACACTTACTGTACATTTTTAATCCCTCTTGTTGAAATACACAACTTTATTCCTTCTGGCTGGAATTTAGTATATACATTTAATCCTAAACAACGATTTTGAATTGAGAGGCAGATAAAGAGCTGAATCAGAGAAAGATTTGATAGAATTAGTCAGACACAGGCTACACCTAAGTCTCATGACAACAGACAGGAAAGAGAAGCTACTTAAGAACAGCAGAGAGAGAGAGAGAGAGAGAGAGAGAGAGAGAGAGAGAGAGAGAGAGAGAGAGAGAGAGAGAGAGAGAGAGAGAGAGATGGAGTTGAGAGATGGAGTTGAAACAATACAGTAGAGTTCAGGCATATAGTACAGTTCTGTGCAGTTCCATTAAACAGAGTTGAGTCTATATTTTTCAGTTCATGGAGATCAGAGGAAAATTTTCAAAGCAGAGTAATTCAGTGAAAAGCAGAGGGAAGCCAGTTTGAATCAGTCAACATGGAGAGGAGTTTTGAGCTAGAACAGCTGAGTTGAATCAGCCAGATGGACTTCAGAAAAAAAACCTAGGAAGTGTGAGCTTTTTCAGCAATAAGTCTCAAAGGCTGAAACATTCTAAGCATAGGTTAACAGAGGGAGGCTGGAAGCTGAAGCCTTCAAGGTCTAGGTCTACACAAAATTAAATTGTATGAAGCCTAGAAGCTTCCATGCCTAGGCCAGAGATATTTAAATAGAAACATTATGGGCTCAGCCCAGAAACATGCTGGGGTACAGCTCTCATTTCACCCATCATCTGAGGAAATAAAAACATTTATATCTAGTGACAAATATGATAGGAAGAAAAACCTAACATGATTGGAGAAAGTAAAACCCCATCAACATTGCAGAAAGCAGAGGACATCTGATAGAAATGTAGCAAAGGACAAAAGACACCTGACAGAAAGCCATGGAGGAGAAATTCACCTGGGTTTGTCTGAAGACTATCAGTTCTTTGAGTTCAGATGAATGCTTAGAAAGACTCAAGAGACTCCTGAGCCACTAGAGCATTGAGCCTATGATAAGGATCATCTCTGAAGGAAGCATCAGTTCTTCAAGTTTGGTTGATTCCCAGAGAATCTCAGGAGACTCTGGAGCCACAGGAACCTCAAGGCCAGAACAAGAAATGACAAAGGAGCCGCTCAGACCATGAATCATAGAAATAAAAGCAGCAAGAAATGATACAGGAGCCTCTAAGAGAGCCTATTTCAGTAAGACACTCCAAAAGACAATTTTAATAATTAGACAGTCATTTACTTCATTAAAAATAGGAAAGTCCATTTCAGATCCCTTAAGAGCAAGAGTAGGTGTTGAAGGGATAGAAACATTACCCAAAGAAGATATTATAGTAGCTATTGAGACTGTGACCACCTCAGTAAACCCCTCCATATTTTCAACTGTAGTCTTTATATATTTCCTCTCAAAAAGGTTGAAAAATAGCTGTACATCTAGAAAAGTGAACTATAATAATACAAATGCTTGAGAGACAAGAGACAAAAGAAGACATGCTTAATTGTGAACCTATGGTATATAATTGAATTAAGGATCAAGATAGACATCCCATTGAACCTACAGCATTACCTTTTCATGAAATTGAGAAAAGAAAACCATCCTTACTGGCTTTCCCAAATACCCAGAAAATGTAAAAAATTCAAAAAATAAACAACTAGTCTGGATTGCTGCTAGAATACAAGATCTTAAACATTTTAAAGAATCAATAGTAACTTATGGAATGTACTCAACTATGTTAAATGCCTGAGCTACCCAAAACAGGATTATCCCCCAAGCCTATAAAGATTTAGCAGCACCTGTCCTGGAAATTGGTTTTCATTGCAATGGCTAGCATGATAGTAAGAAGAAGCTGCAATTATGGAAATATTAATAGGTCCAAAGGCGTTAATATGATGAAAAATAGATTATTAGGTGAAATTAAGTTTTCTGATTTAAGACAGAAGATGCCATTTGATGACTTTATTTTTATATAGTGTACTTTAGTAGCTTATGAGCCTGAGATAAGGTGGACAAGCAAGAAAAATGGTCTATATCATTCACAAAGACACAGCAAATACATTATGCAAAGCCCCAGAGAGGCTTTTACTGACTCCTTACATAGATTAACATCTCCTATAAACAGGGCAATTTGAGGTCCAGATACAAAACAGGTACTAATTGAAACATTGCTTTTTGAAAATGCAAATGCAGAGTATAAAAAAAAAAGTTTTTAGACCTTTAAAAGCTCCATCAGCACCCATGGATGAATTGATTAGAACTCCTGCTGATATTAACCCTAATGACTATGTAATTGGACAAACAATGGCCATAATCCTAGATACCAAAATGTTCATTATTTTGACAGTGGAAGATGAGTTTTTTTGAAAAGGGATTATAAACAAAGTATTCCTAGAGAGTTCTCTAGAAGACCCCAGCCTTGCAGCTTGTAGAAGGTGTGGTAAAGGTAGGATTTGGACTAATGAATGTAGATCAGCAAGATATATTTGAGGTACTCCTTACTGACAATAAACTTCCCAAGGAGGTTAGTTCATACCCTGGCAACAAAATGACATGAGCCAAGCATTTCCTGTCAGCAATCCACAGAGCAACTAAAGAAAGCTAAGCTACGTATTAGAGACACTGTATATTAACATTTTATATACTATGGCTTGACTGTGTGTTTAAATGGGTAAGAAGCTTAGCTTGCTGGTATAGAGATGGGCATGGAAGATGAGTGCCTAAGTGTTTATGTGTGGCTTCATAAAGACCTAATTGTACCTTGATAAACAGAAAGAGGGAATAAGATTAGCTCAAAGACACTGGATTGTAGAAAAAAAACCTGCTGAATTAGCTCAGCCTGTATACTTTAAAGATGTTTTAACGACAGAATGGAAGTAAGGGAATTTGTTAGTTTGGGGAAGATGTTTTGCCTATATTTCCACAGGTGCTGAAAGACTATGTGTTCCCCCAAAATCGATAAAGATGAGATCTGACTAAAAGGAGATTCCACATGAAAGGCATGACTCAAGGAAGGAAGAGATGCAGAAAGACAGCAGCACAGATGACTCAGAAAGCTGATCCCCTCTGGAGAGAGACAGCTCAACCAAACAGCTAAAGAAGATGAATCATTCATCAGACTGGCAAACTAAAAGCCTTGATGGTGAAATAGACATTTACTGAAGGATAGATGAAGTGATTATGGGATAAGGATGATTAAGGAGCTCAAGGTTAGCCTGCTTCACATAATTAGTTCTCTAGGAGATCCAATGTTACAATGATATATCTTGTAAAAAAACAAAACAAAACAAACAAACAAAAAAAAAAAAAACAAATTTGGAGAGTGAGAGAAGATAAACACTGGGATGTTCAGAGGAGACTACAAGTAATTTAAAATTTCCAAAATGGAAAACTATTCAAAGAAAGAGATGTTGGCTATCTGAGAGGACATCAGTCATGATGATGTTTTAATAAGTGACTTCAATCACAAAAACCTTTGTTATGATGTAGGCCTTAATATCTTCATACTATCAATTAGGACAAAAAAGGCTTGAATGTCAGAAAGAAAACATCTTGTGTGCAATGAATATCACTGCCCTTCCCCACAGTAAAGATAAAGAATATACTGCAGGCATCTGCACTTTCTCTGGCCTTCAATGGTACCCCAGCCTCCAGGTATCTGTCATTACATATAAACATTTAAAGAGGAATGCCTTCTTTCTAAATTTCCCATGGTTCAAACAACCACACTTAATTTCTGTTGCATATTCTAGAGCTGTGGTTTTCAATCTTCCTAAATGCTATAACCCTTTAATACAGTTCCTGAGGTTGTGGTGGATGCCAACCATAATATTATATTGTTGCTACATCATAACTGTAATGTTACTAGTTATGGACCATAATGTAAATATCTGATATGCAGTATATTTAATATACAACCCCCATGAAAGGGTGATTTGGTTCCCCAAGGGGATTGTGACCCACAGATTGAGAACTGCTGTTCTAGGAGGTCTTAACCTGCGGTTTTGGGTCCTGGATTGGGGTTGTCCTTCAGTGTTGCTCCTGGAATGCTTTCTGCTGTGGCTGTCCATGTCGACCTTGTCCCTTCAATTGCCATTGATGTTACCTGCTTCTCAACTCATATTTCATGTTCTTCATATTGGGGAGAAAGGAGAAAGTCATACTCGTGCCTTTGGGAACCACCAAAAGATCTCCTTGTATGTACAAGGACCCTGTTTTCTGAATCACACCTTTTATCTCCACTTCTGACAGATGCCCTCCTTGAAAGTAGAAGGATTTAATAGGAACATGAATACAACGACCACTGTGTTGCTTTCCTGACATCTTTAAACTCTGAAACTCAAGTACTCTTGCAGGACAAGGAAAAAGAATATTGATAAATTTTCTTCTCTTCACCAATCAGGGGAGATGTCTCACCCACTGAATTCACTTTTTTTGATCATCTTAAACTATAGTATCAAAGCCTTCATTTCCTTTTTTGTTTTATTGTGTTTCTATTTTTAAATTTTTATTGGAAATGGAATCTTCTCTCGTACCACACACCCTGACCACAGTTTCCCCTCCCTCTACTCCTCCCACCTCCCCTCTCCCCCGTATCCACCCAAAATAGTAGGAACAAGTGTGTCTCTGACTCTTTTATTTGCTCTTGGGACTCTTTTCTGCCTATAGGGTTGTCCAGCCTCAGTATGAGGGGTTTTGCCTTGTCTTATTGTATTGTGTTTCATCCATGTTAGTTCAAAGCCTTCCTTTTTAATCCTTTCAAGTTGCCATTGTTCTGCCTTCCTTGGTTCTTAAAGGGGGACAGAAAGCATTGTCCTCTAACACAAGATGAAATTCTTTAATGATGTAGTTTATATGAATTGGCCAGTTTGAGACATAGAGTACTTTTTTTTTTTTTTTTTTTGCTGGAGTATAATATAGAAACATGAAATGAAGTGCATCATTTAGTAAATTTATACACATGTAGTCTACAGCTCAGAATGCGAAACATTTCCCCTCATACCTCTGCCACACAGTCCTCCAGAACTAATATGATTCTTGCTTGTTTTTAAAGACCATACAAGTGGAATTAAATATAATGTATACACAAAGTGTCATTTTATCTCCAGTACACAAAAAACAGTTTATATCCATCAGCCTTAACACATGATTATTTTCTCCTGTAGCTACTTCACAGTCCAAGGTCCCCCCCAGAGTGTTTATTGTACTTTTAAGACTTAATTAGACATGGAATTAGAGCCAACAGCATTAAAGTTGGGGTCATGTGCAGATATCAAGTACTTATTACACTGGGGAAAGAATACACTGTCTACAGGAGGACAACCACTCCTGAATCTAAAAACTTACGACAAAATAACTAACTCCTGGGTTCAAATTCCATCTCTTCCTCTTCCTGGGTCATGGCCCAGGGCTCTGCCTTAACCTGTTTGCTCCCCCAGCTCTTCTTTCTACCACTTACTTACTCATGCTCTGGCCTATAAAACTGATATGCATGAAAGATGCATGCTCTAGTCTGAGCATTTGGGAACATGGAAACCTACCCAACTTGGTTGAGGATAGAAAGAAAGATCAAGATTTTCTATTTTCTTCTGACTATTTGGTTTTTTGTATGTTTGTTTGCTTGCTTGCTTGCCTGCTTGTTTTTTCTTCAAAATATGGTTTCTCTGTGTAGCCTTGACTATCTTGGACTTGCTTTCTAGACCAGGTGGCTTTGTAATCACAGAAATCCACCTACCTCTTCCTCCTGGAGTTCTGGGATTACAGGCATGCACCACTGAATCTAGCCTTTTCTGACTTTCAAAAGGTAATTGTTTAACTTGTTCTTCATCTGCTGAAGTCATTCCAAGTGCAAGGCTCCTTCTCTTTTACCTGTCTCTTTGATAATGAAATGACTCTTCCTATTTCAAGGCCAGAACACCCCACTATTCTTTAGCTAGCCTCCTCCAGAATTCCATAAATTGAGTTAGAAGAATGGGAGGGAGGGGCATAAAATTGTATTTTGAGTATACTGTGTCTAGCTTCTTCATAAAGAGTTGTTTCTTTTCTTTGTGTTCCCCAAGTACCAGCAACTGAGACCAGGACCTCCTGTATGATAGACAGTATCTTTACCACTGAGCTAAAGACATGCCTTAGTTACTTTTCCTTTCAGCATGATAAAATAAAATATGTTTATACCTACAGACTAGTGCTACCTTCAGTTAGCGCAGCAAAGCTCATTTTTGCAGAGGGCAATACTTAATACAGAGGCACAGAAATGGTCAAAGTGCTGAGACTATGTGACTATTCAGTGTACGCTCCTAAGTGGAACATCAATATTGCCACCACCACCCCACCTCAGGATCAAAGAACATCACAGAAGAGGAGATAGATTGTTAGAGCTGGAGGTTTGGGAGGAGTACTATCAAACACCGGCATCCAGCTCCAATGTGGCCATTGTAATTATCAACATAGCACACGTGGCTACTCGCACAGAATTGAGCCCTTCAACATTGAATCATGAACAGATGGGGTGCCTATGAGGCCCCATCCTCTTCTGAGGAGCTATTGACTTTCAATGGTTGCCATAGGAGAGTGTATCATTTTCTCTAACGCTATAGCTATCTGGGAATAGTTGTAAAGAGGAAGAGGTTCGGGGCAAAGGAAGGGGGGTAGCAGAGTGTACTGAGGGTAAATATAACCACAACACATTGTATATCTATAGAACTACCAAATACCCCACGAAAGCGACTCAAAAACAAAAGCATTTCTTTTGGCTCACAACTCAAGGGTACAGGCAATCATGGCCAGGAAGTCAAGAGCCTGAAGCAGTGGGAGCCTGAAGCAGCCAGTCATGTGGCATCTGCAGTATGAAAAGTGAAATGAATGCTTATCTCTGCCATGGACCCCTTTCTGTGCAGTTGAGGGTCCAAACACAGGGAATGATGTGGCTTGCCATTTAGGGTGGGATACTTCAACCTCAATAACTCAATCAAGAAAGTTCCTCACAGGCATGGCCATAATTGGATCAAGATAATCTCTCACAGATGTGCCTATTTTATTTGAGACAAAGTAGCTTAGAACTTGTCATCTTCCTGCCTTAGCTCCCCACCATGTTGGGATAACAGGCTTGTATCATCAGGCCCAGCAGAGTTTATTATTTCTTGTTCTACATATGAACGAAATGAGTCATAAGCAGAAGAGAAACAGTGCTGAGCAAGAAGTGCCCTGAGTGCTTGTGACTACAAAAGTCAATCTAAAGAGCTCCCCCCTCCATCTGCCACCTTTAGCTCCCTGTCATCTGCCTTTGAGGTCAGTTAATTCAGTCTGGGCAGATTCCACCTCTCAAAGGCAGAACTTTACTCTTTTTAGAAGTTTCTTCTGATAGAGAAGTAACAGGAGTCTTGTTCTCACAGTTAGACTCAGGTGTGGCTGCCTATGACCAGTGGAGACCTTTATTTTCAATCACACAGAATGCAAAGCCCTCAAAAACACTTTGTGCTACCCGGAGACAGCCTAGGAGGTGGTTTCAGCACTAGCTATGCTATACTCAGTGCCACAGCTTGCCAGTGATATTACCCTGCCTTCTTCTACGAGATTCCCTGAGACTTCACTCTCTGCACATTGTGTGGCCATTCGTTCCCCCATACTACAGGAGGAAACTTCTCTGGTGATGGCTGAGCAGAGCACCAATCTATGCATATAGCAGGATGTCACTTTTTTGCTATGTTCCTTTAGTTGAACAGTAGTGTTTGGTTTTCCCCCATGTCCCTGGGCTGTCTAGTTTCATGTTCTTGTTCATCCAATCAATGTCATCTATGGGTTCTATCTTGTGGTGTGGGCCTTAAGTCAAATCAGATATTAGTTGCCTATTCCCACAGGCTTTGTGCCACCACTGCACTGGCATATTTTGAAGGCATAAGACCAAGGTAGATCAAATGCTTTGTAGATGGGTTGAGATTTATGTTTTACCTTTGGTAACATCAGAGTACCATCCTGTATCAGGAAAATCAGCCCATAGCAGTGAAGGTCTTGGGATGCACTCACTTGACTTCTCCACGTTCAATGAGTTGTGTAGGTGGTGTTTTCAGCAATAGGGACTTGCCATCAGTTTGTGGAGAGCAAGCTATAGCCTGGGCAGCAGCTTATGTTGTTTGGGGGCTTTACATGGGACTCTTTGGCCAACGACTCAATTAGATGTAACCAAATCATGGTATTAGAAATTTCATTTGGTGACAAGAGATGTCCAGCTGGGGTTTAGCCTGCCACATTATTTTATGATTTCACTTAGATCACTCTTATACATGTATATATTTTAGGAGACTTCTACTATATTAGGTTTCCATATGGCCCTCTTCATATGGCCCTTAATTTTAGTACTCTTTCCCTGTATTCCCTCTTTTTTCCTTTTATCTCCCCCGCCTCCTCACTTGATCCTCCCATTCTAGTCCCTTATCTACCCACAACTATATTCTATTTCTCCTTCCTATGGACATCTATCCACCACTGCCCAGTCCCCTAATCTATACTTAACTTCTGTGGTTCTATGGATGGTAGCTTGCTTATCATTGGATTAGCAGCTAATATCTGCATGTAAGCAAATGTATATCATATTTGTCTTTCTAATTCTAGGTTACCTCACTCAGGATGATTTTTTTTTCTAGTTCCATCCATTTACCTAAAATTTTCATGATTTCATTTTTTTAATGGCTGAGTTATATTCCATTGTGTAAAAGTACCATATTTACTTTATCCATTCTTCTGTTGAGATACATCTAGGCTGCTTCCAATTTCTGCCTATTATAAGTAGAGCAGCAGTGAGCATGGTTGAACAAATATCTCTATGGTAGGATGAGGCTTCCTTTGGCTAGATGCCCAAGAGTGATATAGATGGGTCTTGAGGTAGATTGATTCCCATCTTTTGGAGGAACCAGCACACTGATTTCTATTTTGATTGTAAAAGTCTGCACTCCCACCAGCAATGGAGGAATGTTCCCCCTACTCCACATTCTTTCCTGTGTGAGTTGTATTTGCTTATTGATTTTAGCCATTCTGATGAGGGTAAGGTGAAATCTCAAAGCGGTTTTGATTTGCATTTCCCTGGTGGCTAAAGGACATTAACATTCTTTAAGTGTTTCTTAGCCATTTGAGTTTCTTCTTTTTGAAGATTCTCCTTTTAGAACTGTACCATTTTCTAAGTAGTTTATTTGTTTTCTTTATACCCAGGATTTTGAGTTCTTTATATAATTTGGATATTAGCCTTTTATCACATGTGTACATGGGAAACATCTTTTCCCTTCTGTAGGTTGCTGCTTGTCTGAATGATGGTATCCTTTGCCTTGCAGCAGGCGTTCAGTTTCATGAGATCCTATTTATTGATTGTTGATCTTAGTGCCTGTGTTAAGGTCTTCTGTTCAGAGTCTTCTCCTGTGCCAGTGAGTTCAAGGCTCAACTAAATATTTTTAAATGTAACAAAAAGGTATTAATCTTCCAGATAAACTGTTGGTATTCTGAAAGGAGGCTAGACTAGGTGGACCTGCAGCTGGCTTGCTTATTCCATGATGTCATAAAAGTAAATGATTAGCAGATGAAAGAATATAAAGTCAACTCCAGTCTCTGGGATGACAGGGCAGGATCTGGTACTATTGCACTAACTACCATGCAGCCAAAATGTTCATAGCTCTAATGAGATGACAGTGGCCACACTGAGCTAGTTGTCATGGGTCAAGCACTCCTGCCTAGCACCTATGTCCTTGGGCACTTGTCCAATCTCCATGAGACCATCACAGGTTTAACAAGACAGTGGCTTTGGGGATGAAGGTCATGTGCAGGCAATCTCTGTAACTTCATTACTTCCACTTTCTGAAACACAGTCATTCTAACCTCAAGAGGGAAACTCCAGCCCACACTGAAAAAAGATACAAAGCCAAGAGATAGCTTCTGAAATCAGCCAAGGATTCCATTATCACAGCATGCAGGAAAAGAAATTAATGTTCTTGCTAAATCTTCACTGCAGTGCTCTATGGATTAGAAAGCTTGGGCTAAGAGTTTAAAAATACTGCATATTAAGTTTTGCTGATCATTAGGAATAAAGTAATGGAAACAAAATGCTGAATTTTATAACTATAATTTTCTTTCACAGACTACTGTCTTATCATTTGAAGGAGAAAGGGCAAAATAATCCCTTAATGAAACTATTTATTACAACACTCTATTTTCATAACATCCTTGTTTTCATTGCTTCTTATATAAATGAGAACTAAATAAAGTGCAATTTAAAATGTATATTTTGCTTTAACACATAAACAGACTAAACTATCCAATTCATGAAGTAGGATGGAACATTAACCTTTAGAGAGCAAGGGTTCATGACTAAGGATGGATGAAGTGATGCTGTGTTTTATCAAATCACTTAAGCCAAAATGGAATGTAAGCTAATTGGCTATTTCAGAGCAGTGCAAAGACTATTTCATGGTTTAAAAAGCATCCATTTCCGTTATTATCAGAGCAATAAGTGTAAGGCCATTTTACATTGTTTCTACATGCTTATACAGAAAGAGGAAATACATTATGTTATATCAAGATGGATTTTTCCCCCAGCATTACTTCTCTTTGGAACATGTATAGGTTGGGGTAAATACTTTTAAATTGATCTCCAATGAGTCTCAGATGTAAAATTATTTATCCCTACTTTAACCACCGCAAAATACAACCAAGGAAGCCCAAATTGAAAATGTTCACAAAAGATACAAAGAAAAATTAATGATCCTTGAATATTTTAAAAATACTTTTAAAATATTTGTTAGTAATATCAATATACTGATAAAGAAAAGTCCTGATAATACAAAGGGGCTCACCCTATTCCCCTGGTACTTATTCGTGACCTCAACAATTAACTAATGCCACCAGTGTTCTTTATGTTTACAGGCATATAACAGATATAAGTCCATATATTTTCCTCCATATTACATAATATTTTTCATCTGTTTACATTTTACCTTTGTTCTTATTACTGCACAGAATACACAAAAGTGTTTTGTAAACCACTGTATTTTCAGGCAGACAAACCCATATGGACACAAAGCAATAGGGGTTGATGCTTCAATTTATTTCACTCTGAAATGATTACATGGTATCTTCTCTGTGTATATTTTACTCTGTGGTCCTCTGATGACAGACATTTGGATTGTTTTCAGTGGTATTGTCCTCATAAACATAGGTTCAATAAATCTATGTACTTGTGTCAAGTTTATATAATAAAACTGTACTTGTAGAATCTCATAGTTTATGGACACTATTTGTATGGAAATTGAAATTGGACATTTCTCCTCTGACAAGGAAGTATCTGTAACTGTTATCATTTACTATTTAATTAGGTTACACCAATTTCTATTCATTTCAACAGGATTACATAGAGAATGTGTCCCATCCTCATCAATCTACACAGCTGTAGTATGTTTAACCATGAACATAGCATAACTTTTACATGCCAAGCCCCTGGTTTAGCATAATGTCCCTGGCAATGTTGTGGCATCTCTAAGTTTTTCATAATATTATAAAAAGATAAGAAATTGTTTTTAAAAATAATTTCATATTTTCAATAAAACATTTCAACATATACTTCTATAAAATATACTTATATATTACTGAATTCAAAGGATAAAATATGTTCTCTGGAAAAATAGGTATTATGGGATGGGCTAGGGCTGAGAAGAATTACATGGAGGAATAGTGTTGGATACGATCTCAATACATTATATACATGTATAAATTTATCAGAGAACTTTTAAAAATACTATATATTTAAAAACAAGTGCTGAGAAGATGGCATGATCTTCCTTGCTCATGGATCGGGAGAATTAACATAGTAAAAATGGCCATCCTACCAAAAGCAATCTACAGATTCAATGCAATCCCTATCAAAATACCTACACAATTTTTTAAAGACATTGAAAGTTCAATTCTGAACTTCATATGGAAAAACAAAAAACCCAGAATAGCTAAAACAATCTTGTACAATAAAAGGTGCTCCGGAGGAATCTCCATACCTGATCTCAAACTGTACTATAAAGCAATAGTAATTAAAACAGCATGGTACTGGCACAGCAACAGGCTGGTTGATCAGTGGAATCGAATTGAAGACCCAGATATGAATCCACACACATATGGTCACTTGATTTTTGACAAAGAAGCCAAATCCATTCAATGGAAAAAGGATAGCATCTTCAACAAATGGTGCTGGTCTAACTGGAGGTCTATGTGTAAAAAAATGAAACTGGACCCATATTTGTCACCTTGCACAAAACTCAAATCCAAGTGGATTAAAGACCTCAACATAAAACCAGAGACACTAAGCCACTTAGAAGAAATAGTGGGAAAGAGCCTGGAACATATTGGCACAGGAGACAACTTCCTGAACAGAACACCAATGGCCCAGGCCTTAATGTCAATCATTAATAAATGGGACCTCATGAGGCTGAGAAGCTTCTGTAAGGCAGGAGACACTGTCAAGAGAACAAAGCGACAGCCTACAGACTGGGAAAAAATCTTCACCAACCCTACATCTGACAAAGGTCTAATATCCAAAATATATAAAGAACTCAAGAAATTAAACACCACCAAACCGAATAAACCAATTGAGAAATGGGGCTTGGAACTAAACAAAGAATTCTCAACAGAGGAATATCAAATGGCTGAGAAACACTTAAAGAAATGCTCAACCTCCTTAGTCATCAGGGAAATGCAAATCAAAACAACTCTGAGATTCCATCTTACACCCATCAGAATGGCTAAGATCAAAAACTCAAGCGACACCACATGCTGGCGAGGATGTGGGGAGAGAGGAACACTCCTTCATTGCTGGTGGGAATGCAAACTAGTACAGCCACTTTGGAAATCTATCTGGTGCTATCTCAGAAAAATGGGAATAGGGCTTCCTCAAGACCCAGCTATCCCACTCCTTGGAATATACCCAGAAGATGCTCCAGCACACAACAAGAAAATTTGCTCAACCATGTTCATAGCAGCCTTATTCATAACAGCCAGAACATGGAAACAGCCTAAGTGTCCCTCAGTAGAAGAGTGGATAAAGAAACTGTGGTACATATACACTATGGAATACTACTCAGCTATTAAAAACAAGGAATTCCCGAAATTTGTGGATAAATGGATTGAGCTAGAAATGATCATAATGAGTGAGTTAACCCAGAAGCAGAAAGAATCAAATGGTATATACTCACTTATATCTGCATACTAGCCCAAGGGGCATGTCCCACGAAAGCCTTCACTTACCAGGAAACTGGGACAGAGGGGAAGGCATCCTATTGGGACTCTAAATGAGAGACGCATGGGAGAATAGCAAAATAAAAGGATACAGAGGGTCCTAGAAATCTACAAGTAGAACAATATGATAGGCAGATTTGGGCCCAGGGGCCCAGCTCAAACTAAGGCACCAGCCAAGGACAATACAGGAGGTAAACTTTAAACCCCTTCCCAGATCTAGCCAATGGTCAGAATATTCTCCACAGTTGAGTGGAGAGTGTGATACGACTTTCTCATGTACTCTGGTGCCTCACATTTGACCATGTCCCCTGGAGGGGGAGACCTGGTGGCACTCAGAGGAAGGACAGCAAGTAGCCAAGAAGAGACTTGATACCCTATGAGAATATACAGGGGGACGTAATCCCCCTCAGGAACAGTCATAGGGGAGGGGAATAATGGGAAAATGGGGGGGGGGGAGGAATGGGAGGATACAAGGGATGGGATAAACATTGAGATGTAACAAGAATAAATTAATAAAAAAACAAAAAAAAAAAAAAAAACAAGTGCTATTGTGGCTTCCTAATTGAAATGTTCTTTTAATCTCATTTTTAATTTAAATATTTTTAAGAATTTTATGCATGCATATGCTGTATTTACAGCCTTACATCTCTCCCATCCAATTCCTCTTCTGTCTCCTTATTGTCTCTGTAATTCATGAACTCTTCTTCTATAATTATTATTACAACCTGTTTTAATATTTCTCATATGCACATGTTTTTATGCCTGACCATTTGTGATTGAAAACCCATGGCGATCTAAATGCAAAACTTCCTCCAACAGGCTCATGTGTTTGTACATTTGGTCCCCTATTGGTAATGCTGTCTGAGGAGGTTATGGAATCATTTGGAGGCTTTGCATTACTGGAGGAGGTTTCTCACTGGGGGTGCCTTTGAGGCTTACTCTGTTGTTCCTCTTGTAGTTGGGTGTCTCTACTTCCTGTATAGAGATAGAAAAGTGATCTTTCAGCTTCCTGATCTTTCAGGCTGTCTGCTGTTATACCTCCCCTGTCATTTCTCTCTCTCTCTCTCTCTCTCTCTCTCTCTCTCTCTCTCTCTCTCTCTCTCTCTCTCTCTCTCTCTCCCTCTCTTCCTCCCTCCCTCCCTCCGTCCCTCCCTCCTTCTCTCTCTCTCTCTCTCTCTTTCTCTCCCTCCCCAAAATAAACTCGTTCTTCCTTAAGTTGCTTTTTCCTACGCAACAGAAAAATAACTAATCTAATAACCTATCATGGTTCTTATCCTTGTTTATCTCTGGAGAAAACTGATTCTTTCTCATTTAGCAGCCATTGATTTCTGTAGCTCTTCATTTAGGAGTGTGGCCTTTTAAATCTCCCCCATCCGTGTTGTTATGTCAACTGGTTTGGTCATTATACAGATGCAGAGATTTTTATGGTTATAATATCCCCGCCCCATTTGGCAGACCCTGTTCCTCTGACTCTTATAATACTTTCACCCTTTCTTCCATGAAGCTCCTGGAAGAAGGTAAGTGCCCCATTTATCTGTGGGTATAAGGATAAATACTGAGAATACAGTTCCGAGCTATATTGAATGGTAACAGGTTCTACTTTAGGGTCTATGATCTCTCCAGCCATGGTTTACAAGTCATAAGCGTGAGTATCTCATATTGAATGTGACTTAAGTCAAATTAGCAGCAGTTGGTTACCCCCACGTGCCACTATAGCATCCTTGGGGACATCTTGCCAGGCCAGTCATTGTTGTGGTTTGTAGGATTTACAGCCAAGCAGGACTATTGATATTTTCTCCCTTGTCAGCTGGCACAGCATTTTCTTGTACTATGAGATCTAGCCCTCAGGGGACTGTCTTCCAGGTCAGTAAAAGCGTGATTCCTCCGAGTCCTTTGTCCAAAGTGTGTGGTGCCTCCAGCAATAGGGATACCTTCTAATTCTGGGAAAGATAATTGTAATATTCTCTATTATTTTGAGAGCCTAGTGGACTCACCTCTCCATCCATTCACAAGGAGGTTTCCCTGGCCTTGGCTAGGGGGTTTCTTATGTAGTATATGGCTCTTTGAGAGTAGGAAGTCATTACGATCTCATGGGGTCCAACACCATTAAAAGTGTATACACATATGTGATGTACATAAATTTATAAAATAACATTTCCCTATGTCTTTCTCAGGCATCTTTACTGTTACTTGTCTCCTCTTCCCTTCCCTCTCTATTAGTCAAGCCCCCTTTGCCCTGTTTTTGCCTTTTCTCGTTCATAGCACCTGTGTCTTATTATCCCCTTTTCAGGGGGTCCTTCTCTCACCCCTCATCCCTTTCTACTCCCCTGGCTTCTACAGTTCTATGCTCAAATCTAACATTTCAGAGCTAGCTAGCATCCACAAATAAGAGAGAACATGTGACATTTCTCTTTCTGCGTCTGGGTTATCTCACCATGTGCATTATTTCCTAGTTCCATCCATTTACTTACAAATTTCATGATTTTTAAACGATAAATTATATTATTTAAAAACAAATGTATAAATATTATTTAGAAATACATATTATTTATAGATCAAATTAGCCTAAAGAAACTTTTTTAATGAAACAGGAACAGTGTGTAGAATTCTCAAAAGGCTAAAACTAGATCTCCTTGAATAAAATTGCAGTGTGTGTATGTAAACAATTTCATTATCCATTCCTCAACTGATGGACATTTAGGTTGTTTCCATTTCCTAGTTATTGTGAGTAGAGTGAAAATGAACATGGCCTATCAAGTATTTCTGCAGTAGGATGCCTATCTAGTCCTTTGAGTATATACCAGCAGGTGATATATCTGAGTCACATGTTGAATATATACCAACAGGTGACATATCTGGGTCACATGATGAGTACATATCAAGAGGTGGCATATCTGGGTCATATGTTGAATATATACCAAAAGGGGTCTTTTCAGAGGTGAAGAGGAATTTACATAATTATTTTTGGGTTTGAATTTTCAAACTTTGCCCTATTTCTATTACTAAATCTTAAATATTGAAGAAGACAAAGGCTGGAGAGATGGCTCACAAGTTAAGAACACTTGCTGTTCTTGCAGAAAATCCACATCCAGGTACAGAAGCAAAATCCAGTGGCTCACAATTGCCTGTAACTCCAGCACCAGGACTACTGTCTCTTTGCCTCCATGTGCATGATATATACATGCACAGACATATACAATTACACACAAATAAAAATAAAAAAAAAAAAAACCAGCTAGCCCTACACTAGAGATGACAGAGCACAGCCTTGTCATTCCGAATCAATATTCTTCACACACATAGGAGGCCACATAACTATGATGAACAACATCATTATAACACAAAGAAATCTAACTAGGACCCCCTTTCTTTTCTCTAGGAACTCTCCAATTTCAACTGAAATAAGGTCTTGCTTCAGCTAACTTATTAATGTTATAATAATCTGTCATTAGAATCAATAACTACTTTATTATTCATAGTGCATATAGTGATAAAATGGACTGGCTCTGAAATAAATTTAGCATCTTGTCACAATACAGTATGATTTTACAATATTGCTAATGTGTGCAAAGCATTCGAATATTGAATATTGGCACATCAGAGATTTATGAGCAATGTGAAGTGAAGATGAATCTAGGTTACGCTTTCCTGTCACTTGACTGAGGTTAAAAAAAATCAATATTGTTCATAATGTATCCTTCTCCCTCACAATCTTAAATGGAAACCTCCCTGTGCTGAGAGCAGCTTTGCTTATGCATCCGTTTTAGTGATAGAAACGTAGAGCTGTGGTTAAAAGAAACAAGAAGTGAGATGAGTTCAGAGGAAATTGAATCACTCTAATTTTCTAAACCTGTGGTAACTTGGGACCAAGCTCCTGAATATGTTTTTATTCAAGTGATTCATGTCTTGCTCTGTAGGTATATTAGAGTTTAGAAATATGTGTTACATTGTAAGTAATAGTTATACATTACCAATTTTGTTTTCTATAGATTTTGTAATATCAAAAATAGCCGTCAATGGCACATTGATTTATCTTTTGAACTGTGGCGGTGTTTTAAAAAAAAATCATATGCTGACCTCATATTCAAGGCACTCCTAGTCATTTTCTATAATAATTATAATAGAACAGATGCTGGTACGTCACTCTTCTTGTCAGTGAATGGCTTGGTAATGAAATTCTTCAGCGGTGTGCTGCTTAGTTTTTGTCAACTTGATACAGACAGAGTCACCTGAGGGAAACTCAGTTGATAAATGCCTTCATCAGATTGGCCTGTGGGCATGTCTGTGGGAAATTTTCTTGATTAATGATTGTGTATGGATTTGTGCCACCCTAGAATGGTTGTGTCCTGGAGAATAAAGCAAGCTGAGCAAGCCATGAGAAGCAAGTCCATAAGCAGCATTCCTCCATGGCCTCTGTCTTAGTTCCTGCCTCCAAGAGTTCCTATCCCAATGTCTCTCAGTGGCAGACTGTCACTTGGAAATGTAAGATGAAACAAACCCTTTCTTCCTCTAAGGCAATTTTTGGTCAGTGTTTTAACACAGCAACAAAGGAGAAAGCTAAAACAAGTGGTGATCAATAAGGTCTAAGAAAATAACCTGTAAGAGGCGCCTTGAAAACACTCTTTCATTTTGAAAATAAGATGCAGACAATATGGTGACATTCTTAGGACATTTCCCAGCAATCCAGAAACCTTAGGCCCCAAGCTACACCTTGAGGAAGTCAGCCCACCTCACTTTAAAATGATGCTGAGCTGAAGAATGACAAGCCCTGAATCCGTCACAAAGTCATCTTGATATAATCCTCACGGTTGCCTTGCCACTGCCTTACTTTTATTTAGGATAAACATCATTATTTTAACCTAGTTTGAGATTCAATTCTCTGTACTTCAGCCAAAGCATCCTAACTGCTGCTATTAATCATCATTAAAATTAATTGGAGAATTTATTTTCATATTTTTCACTGAGATGAAGAAACTGCAGTGTGCAACAGTATTATGGGGATTACAGGGATCATAATGACTGAAGAGCCCCGTTTACAAATGGCGAAGTTCATTTCAGCCCTGGTGAACAACAGTAGTCATGATACATAGATTCCATCACACTTTGCTTTCTCTGTTAGAGTTATTTCAGTCTCTGAAGGATTTTCAAATGTTTATCATTTTTAAACAACTAGGAAAAAGAAGAAACACAAAGGAGAGTCTGAGACTGGTATCTAAGAATCTTGAACACAGGTTGGGATGAGAGCCAAGTGGGAAAAGACAGAAACAGGAAGATACAAAGAAAAGAAAGGCAAATTGTCAAAATGACATGTTTGACTTCCCAAGAAATGATAATAGATGATGCTGAAGTTAACAGAATATGTAATGATAAAAACCCAAGGACCATATAGACGAGGGAGTGGCTAACATCCCAATTAGAGATTGTGAAGTGCCCAGTACAAGGGAATTGGTTGCATCTTTTTGAGTTGTTGGCCCAAAAGTTTCTATAGGCCTCAAATACTATAGGCCATTGCCAATGCTATCTGTTACTCTCCATAACCTGACAGTTAGACCCTATTGCTGAAAACACCACATACTAGAGCATACACCATGGGCAAATACGGCTAGTACTCAACTGGTAGCTTTACCCCTACTAATTAACATTTATAGTGCTAGATGCTACTAAACACATTATTGGATGAGAAAAATAACCATCAGTCTTATCCAGCTATGACCGCTGCAAGTGATACTATTAAGATAGGACAACCAGAGCAACGGTGGCACAACATTAAGGAGTAATCAGCCACTTTCTTTTGATTGGACTTAAGGCCTACTCCAGGAAATGGAACCGATATCTAATGCTATTAAAAAGGAAGGCCAAGAACATGATAACAGATAGGGAACAGGCCCAGGGGAAAGACTACTACTACCTTAACTATATATTTCAATAGTCAAAGATGAATGCATGGCTCAGCCCTCATTAAAGAAGTTTCTTATTGTAGATGGTAGCCAATACAAAGACCCACAGCTGGACAGTATGCTTAGAATGAGAGCACTCAGCCTTGAGTGGGCTCCCCTTGGGATCCTGTGTGGAGGAGGGATTGGCCCCTCAAAATGATGTACTCAATTTATTTCAAGATCCATTTTGTAAGTATGTGGCTGTAGTTATAAATTGCATTGATCAATAAGCTTCATTAAGAAATATAATTGAACCAAAAACTAAAAATCGTGTTATTCAGTATTTGAAACATATTTGGGTTGTGGGTTATTTTTATAAGTGTCATCCTTTAGGCCTCATCAGAAATTTACACAGACATTTAGTGAATTCCTTGTTAGATATTCAGAACGAACACGAATGACAACACTGAGTTCAGGAAGCCAGCATTGCTCTTATGGTTTGGACAGGAAGTACACGTGATAACGTCAGTTTCAAGTCTATGGCCATTGCACAGATGAAACACCCGACTTAGGTAAACTGCTTCTAGAAGCTAAGACATCTGTGTGAGCAAAGACTTTCACCCTGAAGTGCAGGAAATCATTTGGATTTTGTAGGTTCTATTCTTTGTCCAAGGTTAGCATCATACCATGAGACTGAACTTCAAGCATTCCATGCTCACCAATATATGCTTAACTTAGGAAACAATGTTTCTGTGATCTCATAAAGTATAATGCGGGATTTGGTTTCACAGAAGGCTTTTCTTTCCTGTGGTTTTCATTCACAATTTTGAGATATTTTATGTAGAATTTTGTTTTCACAGACGTTTATGTATTTTGTTTAATTATATGAGAATGGACAAGTGTTTTTCTTCAACTAAAGACAAATAATTCACTCTCCCGTTGCTTACAAACAACTGCGATATAGTTTGAACTTATAAATTTACATGTAAAAAGTCAATCTCTGGCTATTATTCCTCAGGATTAGCATGGTAGTATATCTCTTTTTGTTTTTACCTCAATATATAACTTTAGAAAATCTACAGCAGGGTCTACGGGGAAAGAGGACAATTCTTCCTTTTTCCTAATAGATTCATGTGATGATTAATATTTGTTGTTAACTTGATTGGATTTAGACCCATCACAGGTACACATCCCTGGGAATGTGTATTAGTACATTCTCAGATACGTTTAACTTGGGGAAAGGGAGAGAGGAGGGGCACAGTCTGAATTTTTTCCTTTTTTAAATTATATTTTATTAATTTATTCATATTACGTCTCAATTGTTATCCCATCCTCCCATTTCTCCCTCCCTCCCATTTTTCCCTTACTCCCCTCCCCTATGACTGTTCCTGAGGGGAACCTCCTCCCCCTGTATATGCTCATAGGGAATCAAGTCTCTTCTTGGTAGCCTGCTATCCTTCCTCTGAGTGCCACCAAGCCTCCTCATCCAGGGGACATGGTCAAATATGGGGCACCAGAGTTTGTGTGAAAGTCAGGCCCTACTCTCCACTCAACTGTGGGGAATGTCCTGTCCATTGGCTAGATCTGAGTAGAGGTTCAAAGTTTACTGCATGTATTGTCCTTGGCTGGTGCCATAGGTTGAGCAGGACCCCTGGACCCCGAGATCTGCCCACCATAATGTTATTTTTGTAGGTTTCTAGGACCCTCTGGATCCTTCCATTTCCCCATTCTCCATGCTTCTCTCACCTAGAGTCAATAGGCTGTCTTCCCCTCTGTCCCACTTTCCTGGTTAGTGAAGACTTTCATGGGACATGCCCCTTGGGCCAGTGTCCTGCTAGAGCACCATCGCAGTTTCACGGTCTGAGGTCCTGAACTGAGTAAAACCAGGAAGTGAGTCCCAGCACTCCTGAGTCTTTCTGCCTCAGGAGAGCAGATGCCTGTGAACAGCTGTTTTATGTTCCTGTTGCTGTGCATTCCCCCAGACGTGATGAACTGTAGCCCCTGAAATCCTCAGCGTTAACCCTTTGCTTCCCTAAATTGCTTTTGTCAGCTTCCCTCCTCCCCCCACAGCAATGAAAGATGTAACTTAAACAGGAAACTGGAACAGGGCTGTTGCTGTAACAAACCCGAGCCTGTGGCTAAGGACCTTGGGGAAAATGTGCAAGAGTTTGGAGTTGTAGGCTAGAGAAGTCCTAGAAGCCCCAGGATGCTGTAATCGGAGCTTAATATGCTTTTCTGTAAGAGTTTGGAAAAATGAAATAGGAAGAGAAATATGGACAATGGAGATACAGGTTTCAGAAATGAGTAAGGACTCTATCAGGAAGGCAGAGAAGCATTTCTATTACAGTTTGGCAGAGGGTTGCATTCTGCCCTTTCCATCAGAATGGAGTAAGGCTCAATTCAAATTAATGGAAGAAATGTCACGACAGCAGAACCTTCATTTTATAGAAAGGTTGGTGCTCACTGCTCCTAAGTCTCATCACCAGTGAGAAAGAACAGAAAGATGGTAGAAGATGGAGAGATGGCTAAGTGGTGAAGAGCACATGATAATCTTGCAGAAGACTCAAGAAGAGTTCCCAGCAACCACAGGTGGCTCAAAACCAACTATAACTCCAGCTGCTGGTGACTTGATGCTCGCTTTTGGCTTATGCAGGTACCAGACATGCATATGTCATACATAAAAACATGCAAGCAAAAAAATCATACATTTAAAATAAAAATAAATAAGCCTTTATAACAAAAAGAAAGATAAAAAAATGTTCAATTTCATGAAGAAAGGAACATGAGGTAATTTAAAGCTGCATATAAAATAGGTGGGACAAGTCAGATGTAGTTGTTATCATCCCACTAAAAACAAATTTCATGTTCCTCATTGGACGATCCAAACGGTGCCTTGAGGACAAGACTCCACTCACTCAATGTTCTAATCATATGAATGCAAATCCAATGGAAAGATGAGATCATACTTTCCGAATGCTTCTGAAGAGGTTCCATGTTAACAACTGCCTGGGAAAGTATTTTCTCAGGTTCAGCTACCAAGGATCTCAGAAGCCATTCCAACTATGAAAGAAGGGAGTTTACAATTCTATTACATATTTTTACATATACATTTATATTATTACACATATATAAAATAAAATACACACAGGGAGAAACATGAAACAATCAGGAATTATACATATGGTACATTCATAGTGGCTTGACTATTTGTACTTGGCAGCCTTGAAGAAAACATCTTTCTTATCTTGGTGGGTCTAAAATTCTGAATGTAAATCAGTATCTATCATATCTCATCATTATCAATTTAAAACATCTATCTAGACCTAAAAGCATCTTAACCCCCAAGCCAGACTTTATTTCAAGTTGACAGCATCATGCCAAAGCATCACTCACATGATGCTAGTTTATCAGACATGCAGAATCCAAGCGTTATAGGGTCATTAAGGATAACACCAAGATTTCTGAGAGTTGTTGCGGCCAGGACATGTGTGTCAGGGTTGGATTTCCCACAAGGAGAACCATTGACGTTCCAATGGTAAATCTCAGGATATTGTGTTTTCCAGGATGATGGCATACCCAACAAGAATAGCTGTAGGAGTAGAATGGGAGCAGCTCAGGGATATTATATATGTGCTACAGGTGGCAGGTCAGGGCTTTTAGAGATGGAACTAATGTAACAGCATTGCGCAGGAGCATGAGACTGTAGGGGGAACAGGTGCAATGTAGTAATTTAAGTGATCATCTAGGTGTCAAGTTGACAAGGAGTGGAACTGTGATGGTTGGTCTTCTCTGTCAATATCATTGGGTTTAAAATCACCTAGGAGACACACCTCTGGGCATGTTTGTGAGGATTGCTTTAAATTAGAATGGGAGACCCATCCTAAATGTGGGTAGTCTCATCCCATGGGCTTAGGTCAAAAACTGAATTAAAAAGATAAAGGGAGTGACTGAGCACCAGCATTCCTGCCTTTCTGCTTCCTCACATCGGTATCAGCAAGCCCAGCCACCCTCGCTTCTGCCACCATGGATCCCTGCCATAGCGGAAGGCATCAGCCTGACTGAACCAAAACAAACCTGTCCTTCCTTCCATTACTTTTTATCAGGTATTTTGTCAAATGGTGAGAAAAGTAACAAATAGAATCTGCTTCGCTCATTTTTTTTTTTATTTTAAAATTTCTAATTAGATGCATTTGTGTGTCCTTAGGAAGCATGATGAGGTATTTTTACTTGTATCAAGTCAACAAACGTTCTTTAGAGTGGGAACATTGAAATCCTCTTTTGTGTATAACATACTGTGGTTAATTATATCTACCCTACTGAGCCATGAAAACCCAGAGCTTATTCTCTCTTAATTGTATTACCAACCAGTCCCAAGCTCCCCATCTCCCGCCTTCTTAGTTTCTAGTGCCCATCGTTATACTTACTCTCAGAATCCATGAATTTAAGATTTTGGAATTCCACCTTTGAGTGAGAGCATGTGTGTAGTATGTGTTTTCCTGCTTGGTAATGCTTTACAGGGTCATGTGTGTGCATGTATGGAGACTTTCTTAAAAAACAAAACAAAACAAAAACATACTCTCCCAAAGGCGTTTAAAACATGCCATCTCAAAACATAATAATCAGGCATGTTGCTTGTTTCAGGATAACATTTTTGTGAGGAACTTTAGCATCAGAATAGGCCATGTGGTTTTTCCTTGTCTCCATGCTATGCTGTCATAAAGATTTTCTTGGAAGAGATGTCCTTCACATAAGGAGGATAGAAAAATGGCCTTGACAGCTAGAGAGTAGTAACTGAGGGTGCAGTGGCCAGAATAAATAAATTCATTGGAGCAATCTTTCATCCCCTTCCACACCTACCTTCTATGTATCTCTTAGTGATATCTCTAGAATTTACTTTCCTAGCCCTGGACAGCTACTAATTGTTCTGTCAAACCTTCATGGAATTATTGTGCTTTGCCTAAAAAGTGTCACGTTTGGCTATTACCTCTGTAACAGCTGTGCCACTGGTTGTCTAGAGATTTGCCAAGCTTGCTCGTTGGCACAAAGACTTGAATGACCAGGAAAGACAGAAGACCAAGCAACAGCAGCAGCAGTGAGAAAGCAGTGGTTTTAGCCCTTCTAGGTCAGAGATGCCTAAGGATGGAAGATCCTTAAATGAACACTGCCCTTCACTACTTTATTAGGCTCCTGGGTTCTCTCCTTCCCCTAGTGGTTCTGTGCCTTCCTGCTCTCAATGACTCTTGAGAACAAGAAGCAGCTATCTTGGGGAGCCTACCTTCCTATGTTCATATAGCTCCCCTTCACCTTGTATTGCACTTGTCAAGATTGTCATATACAATACAATTAATTAAACCTGTGTACATTTTCCATATTCAGTCTGATATTAGTTCACCCAAAATCCCTGTCTATGAGCTAAGGGAAGGACTACACTGGATTGGGTTTTTTTCCCACTGTCTCTCTCTCTCTTTCGTTCTGTTATATTCTTTTCATGGAAAAAGGGTTTCCCCATTGTAGCAGTGATGATCGAATTGACATATAATCTAAGACACAAGGCATTATGTGTTTCTTCCACATGATTATTACAAAATAGAATGAGAACTAGGTTAATGCAAATGCATTTATGAATTTTTCATGGGTAAAGAATATGAGATTATCTGAAATCATATTACCTATTACACTTCTGTTTCAAACTGTACATCAATGACATAATAGAAATTTGTCACCATGTCAACCAGCTTTCAAACTATCCCTTGACCAGATAAAATAAGTGGTTTGCATGGAAACCAGATTGTCAAGTGTAATTGATATGGATTTATAGATTATTCAACATTTTTTAAAAAGCCAGTTGAAGTACTGGTGCTTTTATTTCAGCCCAGGAATATGAAATGACACATCCCTGTGAAATATCATACGGAAAGCTCCTAGAACAAAGATGAATATACAGTACACATCAGAACACATTTTAAAGAAATAATTCATACTGTTTATTATACCCCAAGACAACACACAGCCATGACTTCCTATCTTTTCACCAGTATTCAAAATGAATTTTTTAAATAGACCAATCCATGACTAGACTCAGATATTTAAATACTCTTCTCTCAGTAACTGGTGGACAAACAAGAAGGAAATCAGTAAAGACTGGTGTTCTGGCCAAGTGTGGTGCATATGTAGGGTAAGCTGCTCTGAAACCAAAGGAACAAAGAAAATGATGTACCAAGTGGATTTATTGGAGCTTCCTATCAGAATGCTAACAAGGCAGAAAAGCTTAACAATGGTCGAGATCAGGGTGCTAAACAGTTAAATGGCAAATTGGACAGGGAATCCGACCAATGTGTGAACCAATGTTGACCTCCTCAGTTCTTCTCTGGTACAGTGGCAGTTGAACCTAAAGGATGCCAAAAGCTGCTTCCTCACACACTACTTCTTCTTATTCTTTTTTTTTTATTAATTCATTCTTTTTACATCTCAATGTTTATCCCATCCCTTGTATCCTCCCATTCTTCCCTCCCCCTGCCCCCCATTTTCCCATTACTCTCCTCCCCTATGACTGTTCTTGAGGGGGATTACCTCCCCCTGTATATGCTCATAGGGTATCAAGTCTCCTCTTGGCAAGCTGCTGTCCTTCCTCTGAGTGCCACCAGGTCTCCCGCTCCAGGGGACATGGTCAAATGTGAGGCACCAGAGTACATGAGAAAGTCATATCCCACTCTCCACTCAACTGTGGAGAATGTTCTGACCGTTGGCTAGATCTGGGTAGGGGCTTAAAGTTTACCACCTTTTTATTCTTCCTTTTAAAAAGATATTTTATCCATATGAATGTTTTGCCTGTATATATGTAGATGTACGTCTACAGAGGCCAGATGATGGCTCTCCTGGAACTGGAATTACAGATGGTTGTGAGCTGCCCTGTAAGTGATGATGACCAAACTCAGGTCCTATGCAAGAGCAGTTAAAGATGTCACCTGCTACACCTATAAACCTGGTACAGGTAGTTGATTTTTGACAGCTTACCAAGAATACAGACTGCGGGGAGCGGAAGGGGTTTTCCATAAATCATGTAGTGTAAATTAGATGTGCACATGCCAGAGAATGAACTATGTACACCTTTCATCTTACACAGAGATCAACTGAAGTGAATTAAATACTTAGATGTAAGATGTGAAACTTTAAATGCTAGAGAGTTATTAGTGACTACCATCACATCCATGCCCATGAATAAATAAACCATGTTGTTCATATAAATCAATATACATCACAAACTTATGTCTGAAAAATTATGTTTAAAACATAAGAAATATATAGGCTTGTTGCATAATCATGAGGACCTGCGTTTGGATCCCCAACACCCACATGAAAAGCCTGATCTTGTGGCACATACCTGTAGTTCCAGTGCTATGAAAGCAGAGACAGGAGCATCCCTGGGTCTTGCTGTCCAGCCACTCCAGTTGAATTGGTGAGCTTCGGAATCATAGTGAGACCCTGTCTCAGAAATTAAAGTAAATACGGATTAAGTAAGGAAGACACCATGTTCAATCTCTAGCTTTCAACCTCATATGCACATACGTGTATGTACACTGCCCATAATGCACTCAGAAATACTTACACCTATAGACACACAAAATGAAAGAAATATCTAATTTCAAGTGATATTTCTCTTCCTGAAAATTACCCATGAGCAACAAGGAGGATTAAACCCCCAGAAAACTGAAGTACATACGTAGTAGCATCCTCAGATCTATGAAGCCCAAACTAAAAGATATGAGGAAGAGCTACTAAGCACAAAGGAAAGCAGACCTCAGATAGCCATTCTTCTGGTCAGAGAAAGCCTACAGAGGTCAGTTTTTTTTAAAGTTCCTGGACACTTAGACTGGTTCTGCTCTCCCTGGGAAGTACATCACAGCAATAAATACTTCTATAGTTATTATGGTATACATGTACTTACACACAGACATGTATATATACACACACTCACTGGACCTAATGAGTATAGTCTGTGTTGCCCATATGTCTATGAGTTTTTTATGACAACTGGGACATGGGCAATCTGTCAGTGAGCTCATCCCTGAAGGAAACTGGCTTTCTTTACCTCAGCAGGCATTAACTGCCTGTAAGTCTTCTACTGAGCATAGGAGGGACTTGTGAACTTTTGCCCATCCACGTTAGCGTGTTGAGTGGTACGACCTTGTGCAAGTCTTATGCAGGCAAAAATAGTGTTTAGAGTTCATGGTACATCCCTGTTATGTCCAGAAAACATTTCAGGGCAGTCTTCCCAGCTCCCTTGGCTCTTACTCTTTCCATCCCTTTTTTCATTTTGTTCCATGGGACTTGGGTTTAGATATTATACTATAGATGTCCCATTTGAGGATGAACAATCCACAGATTTAATTCTCATTAAAGGCTTCTGTTTTCTGCAAAATAAGGCTTCTTTGATAAAGGATGAGCGATGTACTTATCTGTAGTATAAGGATAAGTATTTAGAAGACAGTTGAATGCCTTGTCAGTTTAACAAAATGGCAATGGTAGGTAGACTGCCCTCTAGAGTTTATAATCTCACAAGTCTGTGGCTGGCTCTGCAGCAGGCACAAGGTCTCACTATTGAGCAGGACTTTTGTCTAAACAGAGAGCTATTTGTTATCCTAATACATTCATGCCACTACAGCACCATTGGGCATATTTTATGATTATAAAAAGCTTACAGCAAGTTAGCATTTCAAAAGATTCAGGACGACATGTTGATACAATATCACATTAGTAAATATAATCATTATCAGTAGTACTGAAAGCTAATTTTACTGCCACATGTTTTATTCCAATGTATAATATTCAATGACATATTTACCATCGTATTGGAAAATTAACATATGGAAAATACCTACAACAGCAGAGCTATCTTGTAAAATCATCTGAATGATTTGTCTCTGTCACAACATAAAGAGAACAGTCAGGAACTGCAGAGTGCCAGTTAGAGAACCGGGAAGTGTTGAAACAACAAGCACCACGGTAGACAACAGTGCAATGGAGGTTGGAGAGATGGCCCAGCACTTAGGAGCATTTGCCACTCTACCAGAGGACCCATGCTAGGCTCCTCATAACCAGCTGTGACTCCAGCTTCAGGGTATCCCGCGCCCTCTTCTGGACTCTACTGGCACAGACACACACACGGCACACACACACATACATATACATAAATAAAAATAAATCTGTAACAGAAAAAATAAAGTGTATGACAAATCTTTTGCAAAACAACAAATGTGAAGGTTGTAGGATAAAATCTTTACCAAGAGTAAGTTCATTTTGTCATTGTGTGCTTTGTTGTCTCAAGGGAAAACTCATGTCTTTTCTGTTTTGGTGAGAGAGAAGAAAAATAACATAAGCCTATACTGTTACATCTTTTTCTACTTCAATCACAGTTAAAATTATGAAACTAAGCACATATTCTTGTGAGATCCAGGACGTCCATGATCACACACCTCTCAATCATTTCAATGTACTGGTAGTCTTCTGTTTCAGTTCTAATTCAAAGACTGCTTTGAACTATAAATGGCTTCCTGAATTATTTCTGAAATAAAGGAAAACACACACATATATAATACATATCTAGACATAGATACGTATTATATATATATATGTCTATATGTTTTTTATTGAAAAATGTCTAAATGTTTACAAGTATAAGTTACTTGGGAATATTAGAACATAATATTAATCTATCAACTATAGTACTAGAGATCCTATGATAATGTGGTCAAGAATGCCTTTGTTGTCAATCCTCAAAATAACTCTAAGAGTTTGACTTTAAATAAACAATGTAGGTACAATTTGAAAAAATCATAAAGAACCCAAGAGCATGAGTTCAAGAAAACTTTTCAGACTTTGTCTCCCTACCAAAAGGCAAATCATGATCTCCAACATTTCAAGGCTCCCGGAGGTAATCTGTGCACATACCACTCCACCCCCTCCCTGCTCTCTCTCTCTCTCTCTCTCTCTCTCTCTCTCTCTCCTCTCTCTCTCTCTCTCTCTCTCTCTCTCTCTCTCTCTCTCTCTCTCTCTCTCTCTCTCTCTCTCTCTCTCTCTCTCTCTCTCTCTCTCTCTCTCTCTCACACACACACACACACACACACACTGCAATAACCTATGTACATTCTTTATCTCACTAAATATGATGACAACTACTCAAGAACAAATGGAGGTGCCCTATTTACTTAAATCTGCAAGTAATGTTGAATGAGCAGTTCATGAATCATACTTGATTCCCCATTATTCATGTGGGGTTATTTCTAATCACTTGCTTATGGGTATAGTCATTGCTGACATTAACATTTTATGTACACTTTACAACTATGAGGATATATTTCTAAGATAAAGTATTATGACTGAAATGTGCTGTTCAAAAGATAAATACAAAAAAAGGTAAATACACAAGTCTTATCAACATATTTAGTGTTGTGAAATGACTATAGAAGATATAAATTTGACTAATAAATTAATATCAAAAAATGTTCTTTGTTCCAAAATTCTTACTGCCATAATTTAAAATATTGAATCATGAAGCTAAACATTTATCTAAAGCTTAAAATGTTTGCATTAAAGATTTAATTTTGATTTCATTTTTCATTGTAAATATAATCAAATAAGTTGAATTTGTAGCATCCATTCCTTTCTTTTAATCCTTAACTTGCATGAGCTATCCTTCTTCAGCTCCAAAGTGGTCATACCCCAAATTTTCACACTCCTTTTCATCTTTCATCTTTATCAATGAAGGGGGAATGGGAAGATCTAGTAAATAAAGAAATGAGGAGATTTAATGAAAATGAAGGATGTATGAAAAAGTCATATGGACACACACTGATAACCCAATAAACACAGGGGCTGGAGAGGTGTCTCAGCAGTTAAATGCACTGACTACTCTTTCCAAGTTTGATCTTTCAGCCTCCATATGGTGGCTCACAATAATCTATAACTCCACTTCCAAAGGACCTGACATCCTTTTCTGACCTTGTTGGGCACCAGGCATGCACATGGTGCACAGACATGCATACAGACAAAATACCCACATACAAATAAAATAAAATAAAATAAATAAAATTTGATCATGATGCTCCACTTGTGGATACTTTTATACTCAAATCATAGTCCCAGTCATAACAACAATGATTCTCTTATAAGATTAATTATAATAAATCTTGTATATTATATAATTATAACATTTATATTTTGCATGTTAATTATAAAAACATAAATATTGGCTTTGCAATATTTGTCTCAAGTTCATGGATTTGCCACATGTATTAAATCTGAAAACACACACACACAAAAAGGTACTTAAGTTTTGTGGTTTATCAGTACATCATCAATAGACATAACTCTTACGGTGATTATTTCTTTTAATATTTTCTTTGTTGTTCTTGATTTTTTATATAGAATCTCCTGTAGCCCTGACTAGGTTCCAATTCACAATGTAGTCAGGAATGGTTTTGTGATTCTGACTTTCCTGCCTCTACATTCTGAGAACTGAATAACAAATGTGAGCCACCACACTCAGAAACACTTTACTTTTTTATTGCATTTCCTAGATCAGAGCAATGTTCAAATAATGACCATAGTGCAAGGTTTTATATACTTCCCAACTTCAACATTTGGTAGCATTTTGCATGTAGAATAACCATTGTTATTTTCCTGTGGTAGATATATACCAGGTTCTTTCTAACCTTTTTCAACTGAGTTTTATTCGATTAATTCTATTCCTAATTCTTTTCAGCACCCATTGCTTTGACATAGTTGTTCTTTTAGTTGATAGCATGATGGTTGAAAATTTGATACCTAACACTGTTTGCCCTTTTGCTGTATTGAGTACTTGAGTTATTTTACGATAATTTTATCTCTTAAAAACTCAGTGCATTGCATTCATGAATGTTTTAGCTATAATTTGCTATCAAGTGGCATAAGATTTGTTCTGATTTTCTTCTTTGGCCTACTTTTATAGCCGACAATATGCTGGTTACATTTAAAACTAATGTTGTCTTTAATTTTTTTTTTTATCTGGCAAGCTGTAAATTCCTTTTGAGGCTCGATGGTTTGTAAATAGTTTCCACTACCAATATTTGTGAGCCTTATACTAGTTTGGTTATTATGTTTTGATAACTTTCTTCATTCTTTTAAAAAGAGATGAATTTTCTGTATGGGTATGATTCATGTGGGAAGGGTGGAGGACAAGTCTGTGTGCCATCCACCAGTAGCAGGCATATTTTGGAACTGAATACTGCAAATTATGACTTGATTGAATGTGAGCATAGCTGCACCCACAAGTCAGTCCTCAGAAGACACTGCAGAGGACCAGATAATACTGAGAGATGATAAATCTATATGCTTCAAATAAGCATTTACAAAGTTATAGCATCAATTACTACAATTAACTTACAGTTTTCTTCTCCTGTGAGTACCAGGTGCCTCCTGCATTGACTGCTTGTGGGAATATATACAACAAAACTCTCAGTTTTTTAAATTTTCTGTGAAACTTTGAAAACCATGCTTCAAACTTACTGAGCTCAGATTATGCCAGATTACTGTGTCTATTACTTAGTTTCCCAAATATACATATTTAAGAATGAAATTTATTGGATGACAAACATTAATTAAAACCTGCTACTCAATATGAATTTTCATAAATTATTTGGAAAAATATGTTCATAATGTACATCTTTAATTTCTTATTTTATCGTTATTTTCATTTTATACATTAATGTTATTTGATATGACATTACAATGTGTTGTCTATTTTGAAAGTGAATCCTGACTTCTGATTTTAAATATTTCCAAGGTGTCTTTGTACCTATTTTTGTGTTTCTGAGTTATTCTAATTATGTATATTTATAGGTATATATTTATAAATATATCTCTTAATCATTTCAATATGTTGAGTCATTTTACTCATTAATAGCTGTTTGATATAGAAGGCATGTTTGTTCTTAGAATGATCAATATATTTTCTTTTTTCCCATCATTTCCTTTTATTAGAAATGGACTCATTTCTCATATAATATATTCTGATTATAATTCCCCTCCCTTTACTCCTCCAAATTCTTTCCCATCTCCCCTTCGCTTCATATCCACTCTCTTTATGTCTCTCATAAGAAAAGAAGAGGATTTGAAGAGATAATAACCAAACATGACAAAAGATAATAAGATAGATGAAAAACCATCATATTGAATTTGGACAAGGCAAACCAACAGGAGGAAAAGAGTCCTAAGAGCAGACACAAGTATCAGAGACCCACTCATTATCACAATCCGGAATTCCATAAAAATACCAAGCTAAAAGTTATAATACATAGGCAGAGGACCTGATGCAGACCTGTACTGGCTGCTTCAGTCTCTGAGAGTTCATATAAGCCCTATTTAGGTGATTGAGAAGGTCTTATTTTTCTGGTGTCTTCCATCACTCTGGCTCTCACTCTCTTTCTGCCATCTCTTCTATGGGGTTCCTTGAGCTCTAAGGGTAGATACATCCTATTTAGACTCTAATAGAATAGTTTCATAGGAAACTGAAAGTTTTCCTTTCAAGGTCCATAAGGATTGTGTTGGAATTTTGATGGGGACTGTGCTGAATCTGTAGATTGCTTTTGGTAGAATGGCCATTTTCTACTCTGCTAATTCTATCGATCCATGAGCATGGGAGGTCTTTCCATTTTCTGGTATTTTCTTCAATGTCTTTACTCAAAGACATGAAGTTTTTAATCATACAATATTTTCACTTGCTTGATTAAAGTTACCCCAAGATACTTTATATTATTTAAGGCTATTATGAAAGTTGTTGTTTCCCTGATTTTCTTCTCAGTCCATTTGTCATTTGTATATGGTAGGGCTAGTCACTTTTGTGAGTTAATTTTGTATCCAACTGCTTTGCCCAAAGTGTTTATCAGCTGTAGAAGTACTTAGTAGAATTTTATGGCATTTTATACATATGGTGTATGTTATCATACCATCTGCATAATGATACTTTGACTTTTTCCTTACCAATTTGTATCCTCCTGATCTCTTTCAGTTGTCTTATTGCTCTAGCTAAGACGTCAAACACTATATTGAATAGATATGGAGAGAGTGAACAACCTTGTCTTGTTTATGATTTTTAATTGAATTGCTTTGGGTTTCTTTCTATCTAATTTGATGTTGTCTATAGGCTTGCTGTAGACTTCAGTTGCATTTATTATGGTTATGTATGTCCCTTGTATCCTTAATCTCTACAGGACTTTTATTATGAAAGGATGTTAGATTTTATCAAAGGCCTTTTCTATGTCTAATGAAATATTCATGTGTGTGGTTTTTTTTTTACTTTCAGTTTGTTTATATAGTGGCTGAATTTTATAGGTTTTCATATATTAAAGCATACTTGCATCTATGAGATGAAGCCTGCTTGATCATGGTGAATAATCTTTTTGAACTGTCTTTGGATTTGGTTTGCCACTATTTATTAAGTATTTTTGCATCTATGTTCATAAAGGAAGTTGGTCTTTAATTCTTTTTTTTGTCAGATATTTATGTAGTTTCTTTATCAGGGTAACTGTGCTCTTATAAAATTAATTGGGCAATGTTCCTTCTGTTTCTATTGTGTGGAATAATTTGGGAAGTACTGGCATTAACTCTTCTTTGAATGTCTGGTAGAATTCTGCACTAAAACTTTCTGGTACTGAGGGTTTTTTAGGGGGGTAGCTGATAATCTTTCAATGACTGCTTCTATTTCACTAGGGAGGTATATGTCTATTTAAATGTTTATCTGACCTTGATTTAATTTTGGTAAAGGGTACCTATTGAGAAGATATCCATTTATTTTAGATTTTCCAATTTGATTGAAATAGATTTATTTAAAGTATGTCATAATTCTCTATATTTCCCTCTTGGTGTCTCTTGTTATATTTATCTATTTGTTTCTGGTTTTTTTATTTTATATTTTTCTCCACTTTTTAGTTAGTTTGGGCAAGGGTTTGTCTATTTTGTTGATTTTCTCAAACAACCAACTCCTTGTTTCATTGTGTTGTTCTCTTTGTAGTTTTACTGATTTCAGCCCCATGTTTGATTATTTCTTGCCATCTACTCCTCCTCCTTGTGATTTATTTAAATAATTTATTCAGATTACATCCTATAAGAAGATTATTATCTCCTCACTTGGATCTTCCCGTTTCCCTCTCCCTCTTTATTTCACCCTATTGGCCTCCCCTAGGCCTGTGACAGAAGGGGGTCTCCTCCCCCACTATATGATAACAGCCTATCATGTCTCATCTGGATAGTCTGCTCTCCCTCCCTCTGAGTGCCACCAGACCTCCTAACCAAGGGGAAATGGTCAAGTAGGGGACACCACAGAGTCAGTCCCCACTCTCCACACAACTATGGAGAATGTGCTGTCCATTGGCTAGATCCAAATAGAGGTTCTAGGGCTACTGCATGCATAGTCCTTGATTGGTACAGTAGTTTGTGCAGGCCCCTCTGGATCCCCATCCGCCAGCCTATATGGTCTTCCTGTAGGATTCCAGGACCCTCTGGGTCCTTCTATATCCCTGTTCTCCATACTTCTCTCACCTGGTATCCCAATAGCAAGTTCCAGCATCTGTCCCAATCCCCCACTGAGTGAAGACTCTCAGGGATCATTGTTGGGCTAGCATCCAATTGTGAGTGAGTATATACAATGTGTATCTTTGTGTGTGTGTGTGTGTGTGTGTGTGTGTGTGTGTGTGTGTGTGTGTGTGTGTGTGTATATCACTCAGGATGATCATTTCTAGTTCTGTCCATTTGCCTGCAAATTTCAAGATGTCCTTGTTTTTAATAGCTGAGTAGTATTCCATAGTGTAAATGTACCACAGTTTCTTTATCCATTCTTCAACTGAGGGACATCTAGGTTGTTTCCAGGTTGTGGCTATTACAAAAAAGGCTGCAATGAACATAGCTGAGCAAATGTCCTTGTTGCGTGGTGGAGCATCTTTCGGATATATTCCAAGGAGTGCAATAGCTGGGTCTTGAGGGAGCCTATTCCCAATTTTCTGAGGAAGTACCAGATTGATTTCCAAAATGGTTGTACAAGTTTGTACTCCCACCAGCAATGGAGGAGTGTTCCCCTTTATCCACATCCTTGCCAGAATGTGCTGTCACTTGATTTTTTTTTTTGATATTGGCCATTCTGATGGGTGTAAGATGGAATCTCTGAGTCATTTTGATTTGCATTTCTTTGATGAATAAGGACATTGAGCGTTTCTTTAAATGTTTTACAGCCATTTGATATTCTTCTGTTGAGAGTTCTCTGCATAGGGCTGAAACCTATTTCTTATTGGGTTATTTGGTTTGGTAGTATTTAATTTTTTGAGTTCTTTATATATTTTGGATATTAGCCCTTTGTCAGATATAGGGTTGGTGAAGATCTTTCAAGTCCAAGTGGATTAATGACCTTAACATAAAACCAGAAACATTAAATCTGTTAGAAGAAAAAGTGGGGAAGAGCCTTGAATTCATTGGCATCGGAGACAACCTCCTAAACAGCACACCAACAGTCCAGGCTCAAGGTCAACAATGAAACCTCATGAGGCTGAGAGATTTCTGTAAGGCAGGGGACACTGTCAACAGAACAAAGCAACAGCCATCTACTTGGGTGTGGTTATTTCTTTTTGTTCTAAGACTTTCAGATATACTGTTAAGTTGCAAGTATGAGATTTCTCCAGGGTTTTCATTTTTATTTTGTTTGTAGATTATTAGTGCTATGAACTTGCCTTTCAGAACTGCTTTACATTGTGTCCTGTATGTTTCAGTATGATGTGTATTCATCTTTTTTAAATTTCAGAAAGTCTTTTTACTTTTTTCTTCATTTTTGCTTTGACACAGTTTTCATCAATATAGTTGTTCTTATTTTTAAATCTGATTTTCTTTATTATGTTGAAAGACATTCTATTGTTTCCTTTTTATGCTTTTTATGAGTATATTTTTAAAGATTATATCAATATTTTCTTAAATTTTTCATATAATCCATCTTACAAAATTTAGTTATATTGTGGTGGAAGTTATATGATTCAAGTACATTTATAAAAACTTTTAAGGTAGAAATTATGCATGATAATACCAACTTAGGAATATATGAATATACATGAAAGTAACTTCCTTCCTGGCATGTAGATTATTTCTGTCTATGGAACACGAGATCATTGTCATTCCTGAAATACAAATAATCTCCTCTTTTTTTTTTTCCTTTTTTTTTTTTATTAATTTATTCTTGTTACATCTCAATGTTTATCCCATCCCTTGTATCCTCCCATTCCTCCCCCCCCCCCATTTTCCCATTATTCCCCTCCCCTATGACTGTTCCTGAGGGGGATTACGTCCCCCTATATATTCTCATAGGGTATCAAGTCTCTTCTTGGCTACTTGCTGTCCTTCCTCTGAGTGCCACCAGGTCTCCCCCTCCAGGGGACATGGTCAAATGTGAGGCACCAGAGTACGTGAGAAAGTCGTATCACATTCTCCACTCAACTGTGGAGAATATTCTGACCATTGGCTAGCCTTATTCATAATAGCCAGAACATGGAAACAGCCTAAGTGTCCCTCAGTAGAAGAGTGGATAAAGAAACTGTGGTACATATACACTATGGAATACTACTCAGCTATTAAAAACAAGGAATTCCCGAAATTTGTGGATAAATGGATTGAGCTAGAAATGATCATAATGAGTGAGTTAACCCAGAAGCAGAAAGAATCAAATGGTATATACTCACTTATATCTGCATACTAGCCCAAGGGGCATGTCCCACGAAAGCCTTCACTTACCAGGAAACTGGGACAGAGGGGAAGGCATCCTATTGGGACTCTAAATGAGAGACGCATGGGAGAACAGCAAAATAAAAGGATCCAGAGGGTCCTAGAAATCTACAAGTAGAACAATATGATAGGCAGATTTGGGCCCAGGGGTCCCGCTCAAACTAAGGCACCAGCCAAGGACAATACAGGAGGTAAACTTTAAACCCCTTCCCAGATCTAGCAAATAATCTCCTCTTAATACAAATAATCTTTTCTTTAGAAAAAAGGACTAATTTGTGTGTGTGTGTGTGTGTGTGTGTGTGTGTGTGTGTGTGAGTGTGTATTAGAGGTATATTACATGCGAGTGATGGTGCTAGAAGAGGCCACAGGGCATTAAGTCCCCTGAAATGAAGTTACATGGTTGTATGTTGCCCCACGTGTGTTCTGGGAAGTAAATTTAGCTCTTTGGAAGAGCAGGAAATATTCATACCTGCTGAGTCATCTTTTCTGTCTTGAATTTCTTAAGTAATTTAAAATATCACTCCAAATGCCCAATTTGGAGAAATCTTTCAAGGATTGTACAAAACGTGAATAATGAGAGCTTTCTTAGAACTCCTAATAACATTATTTTTTTGGCATGTCCCATGAAAGTCTTCACTTATCATAACATTATTTTTTAATATCTTTCACATTTGGGAAAATGAAGGGTAAATATTGGGGGAAAGCAATTAACATTTTAAGATTAAAAAATCCATATCTCTCATGCTTTCTTAAAGGCAAGAACAATAGATATTTATGTTCATTCTCCTTATATTAAGATGATTCAAATCTTTGCATGTTTTGGATTTTCTATCAGAAAAGTTTAAGCTAAAAGATTCAAAGGACAGAATTGGCCAATTCTTCCCTTGTTTCTCTAAAGGGCTATTTTACTGGGTGGAAGGAGAGGGAGACAAAACCAGGACCTGTGTGCATCAATAGTCAGGGGCAGAGCCACCAGCTCTGTCTCCCTTTCCATGATTCTTCCCAGGAAGCAGGGGAGTGCAGGAGCGATGACAGTGAGGGTCCCATTCTTTCAGACTTTGGATCACTGTCTATCAAGTTTGCCTTAAGTAGTTTCAGTTTATATGTGTTGTCCTTGGACAATCTCATTTGCAGAAATGTCCTAATTTGAAAAAAAATATGCATAGTAATAGTACATACCTCTATGTCACCCACCATCACATCACTGACATAGATATATGTTAGATTGAAAACAAGACTGGAGCGATTTTGATATACATACATGTTATTGCTTAAAGTTTTCAAGTAGAATTTCAGGAAAAAAAAAAAACATTGGATTAGATGTGTATGTCTAGTTTCCCCCACTATTTTGTGAGGAATTACACAGGGCAATGATAATACCAGTATTAGTCCACACAGTCCAGAGTAACAGCCCAAGAGAGAGAGAGAGGGCTGATGCATGAGGACAATGCACAGAAAATAGAGTGTCCCAAGACCTCTCTGTTGACATTTCCTCTGATCATAACTAAGAATACTCGAGAAACAACTCTGTCACTGTGACACTGGGATCTCTTATTGGCAGCACATGTTAACAACATCACCACAATGACACTAACACTTTAATTCTAAAAAAGATACACATGTTGACAATTTGGGTTCAATAAAATATAGGCCAAATGGTTAATGTCTTCAGTGTTTTGCTTAGCGTCAGAACATTGTATTAATTCCCTTCTCTGGTCAGGACTTATTATGGTGAAAGCTATCACATCGATCAGTTTTCACAGGTCTGTGCTGTAAAGGAACCACATGACAATCTCAGTGGCTTAGACCAAGTAAATGAGCCCTTCTTGTTCAGATCCACGGGAGCTGCAGGCAGAGTAACATTCCACTCCAGCCCAGCTGCTCAAAACACCATCTACCTGTTCTCTGCAGAGACGACAAGGTGTCAAACATGAGCACAGAATCACATTAACACTTTTGCTCAAGTAGGACGTGGCACATAGTCATTCTCCATTATCCAAAATAAGACTGCCAAACAAGCCTAGAGTAAATGGGACAGAAAGAAATAACAGTACCCACCAATCATAAAATAAGTCACAGCAATGCTCACTCATTTGTTACTTTTTCAATGACATCCTGGTTCCCTGGTATGTTATCTTTCATCTTTATTTTGTCAAAAATCTACCACCTTTTGAAGTTCAACTTAACTGTGTCTAATCCTCTAAGAGTGGTTCGTCCTCCCTTGTTTTTTTGTTTTTTGTTTGTTTGTTTGTTTGTTTGTTTTGATTTTTACTTTCTGTTCTCTCCTGGGTTTACATTTATTACTTATTTTGATACCAAAGAACAGCCTACCATATAGTGTATTTGTTTGCTAGCTTTGTGCTTTGTTTTGGACAAGGGACAAAATGTACTGGTTAGTATTTCTACTTTTCACCACAAACACTTCAACAGGTCATGTGGTAATTTTTTGTTCTGTCCCTTTCCAGTGAAAAGTCCAAAGAATAAAACAACAGTAGGAAAGAGTGATTTCATTTACCCACTGAGCTGTTACTGAAGCCATTCACACAAAAGAAAAAAACCCTAAAAACCTATTCTGAAATCAGTAAGTAACTATTTCGTACACTTACATCAATGTGATATAAGTCATAGATCTTGAGAAGTTTTATTATGTCATCAAAAGAAATATTTTCCAACCAAACTGGATTTTAAAAGTCCAAAGCAAAAGCAAGCATGGGGAGTGTATAAGACACAATGTGCAACTGACAGTGGCGAGCAGTGTGCCAGAGTAGTGACTGTCCACTGGGATCAGCCTCTTTTTCAGAAGTATTTTGTGTCCTCGAAAAATACCATGAAAAGATTCTGAAATTACAAAATATACACTTCTTTCTGCCTGTGGCACCTTACAGTGTTTGATTTATGGTTATAAGTTAACATATTTCTGAATATGAATTACCATGATAGAAACTATGAAAATGTGCTATTCAACTTATCCACATGGCTAGCACACTCAAAAAACTCCAAAGGCAAAAGCCCAGCTGTTATGGATGTAGTCTGTACGGAGCAGCAGAGAATTTGCCGATGTGCTCAAGTCCTTTGCCATCTCTAGCAACAACCAAACATAAATGTTAAGGCTGAACATTTTTTAGCTACTGCAGTAGCACTGTCCTGTAGTGCCAGTACATTTCTGGGAAAAACAAGGCAAGGAACTTGCAAGCTTAAGGCCAGTGGGTGTGTAACACACTAGGACCGTGTCAAAAGAGGGGTCTTTCTTTCACATCTTTACCTCATCCCTGATTTTTTTCCTGTCTTATCTTCTCAGTTAAGGAGGAACAATCTAAAAGTCATTAGGTCTCCCTTATCTGTGACTGAGCAACCTCAAGGCATGCAGCAGGTGCTTAAAGGCCCAGATAGTACCTTGCCTAATATACAGTCATTTTCCTTTGTAACATACCTGGTAAACATAATTTATAAATCATATATATATTAAGCATTAGTAATTGTTAATGATAAAATTATAACAATATAATAATTAACTATACTAACAATGTATGGACTATTTAATATTTGAGATTTTCAGACAGTACTAGACTATAGGGTAGCTAAAAACTTAGAAAGACAAACCACTGAATATTTGTGTGTGTGGGTGCACACACGCACGCTCACACGCACACATGCATGTGCATGTACGCATGCAAGGGTAGATGTGAACATTAACAGTGATGCGCACATTTGAGGAACTCATAGCATATATTATCAACCATCAATAAAAGTTATTATAGTCTAAGACCCATAAAACACTTGGCTCTTTTTCCTTTCAGAACGTCACATGCTTTTTCTGTTTTATAAAAGACTATACTTTCTGTCTCTAAGTTAGTAAAATAATTTTGATTTATCACCACTGTAACCACATCATTTCTTACTTTAGCTACAGGGACCAAAGTTAGATTAATTCCATAAAAGTTTCCAAGCCTTCAGCATTGCTCAAATTAGAGATTAATACAGCTATAGCAGCAACCTTGGAAAAGTGCCATGTCCAAAAATTGTTTAAGATGTAGAAGAATGTTGAATATATATATATTCTTGAAATCATCAAATTGCGAAAAATGTCATGGCAAAATGTGACTTTGTTCATTTCACTAAGAGTGAGACACATTAAAACAAAATAAAGCATTAATTCTGAGAAGAATAAAAGTGAAAAAAGTAAAAAAGAATCAGCATTCTGAAAGGTTTACAACATGTTCCTAAGAGCAACAGCAAAGGGATCCAGTGCTTGGGTCCTTTCATGCTTCCAATTCTCTCAATAGTCGTATCAGTAAGAGTAATTAGGTCATATACACAAACATAAACACTAAGATTAAACAAAGTCACAAGTCACATCAGAGAAAAAAATGTAATAGTTTAGTTTTGCACTATTAATGTCGTTAATATGATAAGTTGGTAATTCTGAAGCTGGAGCTGAGAAAATGTTTACACTTTTATGTTACTTTTTTCCTGATCAATATTTCTTTATTATGAAGCACACACCAAATATTTTGAAAGCATTGAATTATTTCCCCTATAAACAGTATTGCTTCCAATCTCTGAGACTCTAGAGTGATTGAGTAGAGGACACTGGTACCATGATCAAATGTGTTTATTGGGTGTTCTGTGTTCGGTGCCTTCGTCTTCTCAACAGCGTTTCTCGACTTAGCACGTAGGACTTTCACACCATGAAATGCCACATAGCAAGAACCATGGTATTGCTAAATTATATTATTTTTTCACAACACCCTCTCATTCTTCAGTAGAGATAGGAATTCCCTATTGCCTTTGTGTAAACGGTAGCAACTTATTTTATAGTATTGAAAGGCTTTTCTCATATAAAAAAATCAAAATCAGATGCGATAACACCAAAACTGAATGGTAAGGTAAAAAAACAACAAGACTAATAATTAATCGAGGCCAAATTGGTAGCAAGTAACTAATTTCTTCTACTAGATTAATTGAGTCATAAAGATCCCAAGAAACTCTTTACTGTTTCACATACTGGACACAGAGCAAGTCATCTCTTGTCTCCAGAGTGCTTAGGGGTTTCTTTCTACCAGCAGTGAATCAGTTCTCCAGTGGGCATTAACTGAGATATAATTTAATTTGTTCCTGACACTCTATCTGGAGACAATGTCCTATCCCGTGGGCTAAGGCTCACTCACACAGGATGGCCCTACAATCAGAGGGCAACTACATGCCCCAGTTTAGGACCCATGCTTCTCATGGCATACCCACGAGCCTCATTTTGGGTTTACTTGAACTTTCTAGAGTGGCTCAGAGAACTATTTTAATTACATATATCACAAACAAAGCAGCTGAAGCCAGATAGATGAGGAGTGTAGAGCAGGCAGGATAGGAAGAGGCATTCCTGCTCCAGGAACCTTCACATACGGATACCCAGAAGTCACTGTTTTTTTCAGAGGCTCTATAGCATAGTCATGGTTGATTCAGCTCAACCTTCAACCCTACTTCCCTGCTCAGAGGTCATGGAAAGAGGCATGGAATCTCCAAACTCTGACTAGGGTTTGGCCTTTCTTGGTACCAGCCCCTGTCGTGAAGCCAGGGGCTTCCTCCCACCAGTAATCCCATGAACATACAAAGACACCCATCTCTGAAGATACTGGGGTTTTAGGAGCTGTTTACTGATACAATAGGCAGAGACTATGTACATGTGTGCACGTGTGTCCGTGTATGCCCTATACTCAATATTTAAGACCTTATATGACCAAAGTGTCAAATCTCCCTATCTCAAGATCCTGAACTATATTGTTCTGGCTTCGATATAAAATGTCTCCCAACAAAAACTTGTTTGTTGGGGATTTGCCACTGCTGTAGAACTAGTAGGTCTTTGGGAGTGTCTCATGCCTGGATCCTTTCTTATGTTTCCTGGACATCATGAGCTGAACAGCTCTCCTCCACCACATCTCACCATGGTAGATTTCCTAAGAATTTATGGCCAAGCTACCATGATAGAACCCTCTGAAACTGATAGGGGAAACAGAGAAGGTGAAAGGAATGAAAGGGCTGCCTGGGGCCAGCTGCATCCTAGACACCATTGTGGTCCATAAATATCTATGAGTAATGGCATCATTTTTCACATAGGCAGCCACTTACGTTGGGGAATCCCTTGGTGACATATGAATACCAAGGTGTTGACATCATGTACTATAAAATGGAGGATGATCCGAAATGTCCATCAGAATGAGCCTTTCCACATGGCTAATAATATCCTTTTGACATAGGGACCAGGTGTCTCCATTCCTAGATAATGCTGGGGACCTGCAGTAAGGAGAAAATCCTGTTATACAACAAAAGAGAGCTAACCCAAGTCCAAGCATAAATGGAATATGATACATGTGAGGGTAGGCTAAGAAAAGGGGGAGGGGAATAATGATCTCTATGATGTTATGTCTTCACAAACTCGGAAAACCCCTCCCTCAACACAGTGGCTTGCAGACTCACCATAAAGTGGGCCAGTTTCTCACTCTGTCCATCCCCCTTTATTTACTCTGTCTGTCCTCCTTCTCAGGACACGTGCCAAAGTTTTAAGTGCCCTCTGAACCCCTGCCTGTTCTTCATGGAGACTGAGCCTGCCTCCTTTTCTGACTTTGAATTTTAAAGTGACACCTTTCTCTCTCTCTCCTCTTTTTGTCTCTTTCATCGTGGCAGCTTTCATGATCTCCAGCTTGCTTATGCTGCTGGCACTGCTGTTTTCTCTCTCTGATTCCAATAAAGCCTGTCAGTTTCAGCTGGGCCCAGTAGCCCAAGCCTGTAACCCCAGCACCCAGGGAGGCAGAGGCAGTTCAACGCCAGCCTGGTCTACAAAGTGAGTCCAGGATAGCCAAGGCTACACAGATAAACCTGTCTTGAACCCCCCCCCCACACCAAATAAAAGCTTGTCAGTTTCCTTCTGAGTCCATTTTTTAATTTTTCATCAGTGAGACCAAGAACTTACAAAAAAGAAAGCTCCCCAGAGAAAAAACCTTGAACCTAAAAACTTTTTTTCCTTTCTAATGACTTCACTTGGTTTTCTCTCTGATGGTCAGTCATTGCTAATCACACTCACAAAGAACTGGGAACAAGAAAGTTCATCAGGAGCAAATGGCAAGGCAGCTCACACAATCTTTTTATTTAATTTTCATTTCCTTCAATCATATTTTGATTTGTTTTTGTGGTTATTGTCGTTTTGTTGTTTTGTAATGTGGTATGTAGAATTGAAGTGAATATTGGCACGTCTCTCCTTAAAACATCTGGTAATATAGATCTCAGACCTCAGTATTCATAATTGGTTGTGTTCAGACCAGACTTCAATTCTTCTCATGTTGTATTCCTTGAAGAAATATCATCTGTACAAAGAGGCCACCTTCTCAGAACTGTCCATCTTTAGGTTTGCAACAATAAATGAGGTCAACTAACACAAGTGTTCATAATGACCTTTCAATTGGTCCTGAAGTTTCAGAATCTCATGGCTTAACTCTTGAACTATGATATGTCAGTGCTTAGTGGAAGTTTTTCTGAGAACTAAAGCTGGAAAAAGAATACATCCTCAACTTGAAACTACTTTTAAAATATGAGGAGAAATAAAAAAAAGAAGTTTCAAGTTTGAAGTAAAACAATATAGGCATTCAATGTAGATGAGAGAAATCTCTACAGTACACATGTATACACACACACATGCAAATATATTTATAATCACAAACTATATATAATAAAAATCTATATGTATATATAATTACAAACTATATACATGCATACATACATACATACATACATATATATGTCACACATTTGAATAGTCATGGCAGGGACATGGGACAAGTTGGAAATGGGAGAATGAGAAAGAATAATATAAATACAGTACTTATGAATGAAATTTTCAAAAACTTTCAAATTAAAACAAAAAAGCATAGACATTGTAAGACAGATTATTAGCTCCAAAGACAGTTTCCTTGAAGAGAAGGCATTTAAGAATAAAAAGAAATCTTGCTTGAATGCCTAGAAACATTAATAAAGTTATTCATGTGAAAGTGTACCCAACAAACTTCCCTCCTTTTGATTTTCAGTAGACATTGTGTGTACCAGCTTCTTAAAAATAAACTGGTCTTTTGACACAAGTACACAAAACTATTATATACACAGTCACTTTTATTATAATATAGTCACATGTTCCTGGGTTTATAAAATTAACATATGTGAGTACCTTGTGATAATTTTCACATTAAGAATAATTATGGCTTCACATGAAGAGAGACTTTGGGTGGCTCACCTTTGGTGAGCATAATATCACTGATCTATAATCCCAACATTTGGCTAAGGTAGAAAGATCACAAATTCAAGGTCAGCCATTCAAGGCCAGCCTGGGCTCTATGGTGGGCTGGATGAACTACCCAATGAGACCCTATGCCAAATAAGTAAACAAGCAAACAAACAAACAACCTCTCGATATCAGTCAGTTTGTCAATGTAAAGGAAAATAACCTTTGTCCCACATTAATTTTCCTTAAAATATTTTTATTTTCAAGCAGAAATCTCACAAGTTTACTTAGGTGGAGAATGATAAAGTAGGTGAAGTTGAACCTGGGAAGAAGAGTCAGGAAATGGAGCAAGCCCTACGCTTGGTGATCTGGACCCTGAAAGAGCGAGGATCCTAAGGCTGGAACAAAACAAGTCCTTAAGACAGCCTTGTTGCTCCCTTGGGTCCCCAGTCTTCTGCTTTGCTTCTTGCTAAAGCAGGTGGAAACCCTGGGAGCAATGGAAGCAACTGTTGAGTCGACTCTGTTAAGATGGTGATGGCATGTGGAGAAAGTGAAAAAGAGAACCTCCTCGGATTCCATGAATACACACATTTCTAGGATATCAAAACTATCAACCTTTCCTTTTGAAAAGTCTTTAAATGTATTCTAATCACCTTCTCCCTTCATGCAAAGACAATGAGAGCCAGATTCACTCTGTAAACTCATAGGAATAATATTTAGTGGGCTCAATGTTCTCTTAACAAGGTTCTATTTATAATTTCACAAAAATACATAATCTATTTTTCTCATACACACACACACACACACACACACACACACACACACACACACACACACATACACACCTTCCATTTTTGCCTCTTGAAGAGATTTTTGGTCTTGGTAGTGCACTTTCACAGACTCCTACTGGAACAAGAGTTCTTATGTTTTACGACAGTTCCATCTTGGATTTCCATCTATGAATACAGATAGGCCATATTGTTTCTCAGAACAGATACTTAGTCTCTTTATGTGAGCATTTAACATCTGTCTAGTAATGAGAGTACAATCTTTATGTGTGGCCATAAAATTTCAAATGGGATGGAAAGTGTCTATCCAAAATACATATTTTTCCTATTTCTCTTCAAGATTCTAAAATATGTTTCTACATAGATTTGTAGGTGCCAATAATTTACATGCATATATGTAAGTTTGTATAGTCTATGTCCATTGTCTTATCCATTCTGTATTTCAAACTTCTGGCTTTGTTGGATTTAATCAACCACTATTTGAGTTAGTAGACTGTTACCAATACTCAGCACAATTATTTATCATCACAGGCTAGAACAATGATAACTGACCATTTCCAGTCCTATTCTGGGAAGAATACAGACAACTGGGCTAGCACGGATAAAGAACACTGTTGCTATTAATTTAATAGTATGGCTTACAATTATTATGGCTGTATTATCAAACCACTTTCACAATCAATAAAGACACAGACACCTGATGTATCTTAGAACAGCCTTTCACCTGGGGCACGGCAGACATCACCTCCCAAGCTACCTTCCACTGTATCCCAGCCTCCATCCCATGCCATCTGCTTCTAATAGTTTCTATTTGTGCTACCTCTCATCCATACTCCCCAAATACGTTCTAATGTTGTTCATCTGGCCATCTCTTCCATGTGGAACTTCAGAATTCCTTCTCTTGGCCCACATGGCTCTTTCCTTTCCAACAGAGATTCTCCTCCTCCTCCTTCCTCCTCCGGTACCTGTCTGCTTCTCCCCTGAAGATCCTTCTCTCCTCAAATCCCAAGAACTTTGGCCACACCTATCCCATTCTGCCCTGCCCAGGTTTAGGCCTTTTAGTAAACCAATAAGGAGTAATTTCTCAGACAAGGTTACAAACATCATTTTGAGGTACAGGAGTGTCAGCTAATAAAAGGCAGCAAGCAGACATCAGGGGAAAATAATTAACATTCAAATACAAAGTATCAGACCATGCCTCAGCAGAACACAAATTAATTGGTTGTGTGTGTGTGTGTGTGTGTGTGTGTGTGTGTGTGTGTGTGTAAGAAAATCTAGATGAACTTATTTCTAGCATAGAAGACATAGATTTCAATTAATAAAGGATTAAACAATACAGGGTTAATTATTTTTTGTCTCTAGTCTCTTTTACATTGCTTCATTTTTTATTAGATTCTCCAAAACATAAGAAAAACTAAAAATCATTAAGGTAGCTCATCGTTATCAACTAGACCTAAAAACATCTTAACCCCTGTACAACTCATCTTAATTGTAAAATTAAACTATCTGGTCTTTGATATGATAGATACTGATTTACATTCAGAATTTTAGATACACCAAGATAGGAAAGATGTTTTCTTCAAGGCTGCCAAACACAAATAGACAAAATACTATGAATGTGACATACACACACACACACACACACACACACACACGCACACACACATATATATATATATATATATATATATATATATATATATATATATATATATATATATATATAATTCCTGATTGTTCCATGGTTTTTCTTGCTATAGGTAGTTTATTGTATATATTGTAATAATATAAATTTATATGTGAGAATATTCAATTAAAATATTGTAAAAAGTCACTGAGGTAAAGAAAAGTTATAATTTTTATCTTATGTACTCACTTTTTTTTTCTTCCTGTAATGTTCAGGCAGCTGAACTCTGTGTGTGTGTGTGTGTGTGTGTGTGTGTGTGTGTGTGAGAGAGAGAGAGAGAGAGAGAGAGAGAGAGAGAGAGAGAGAGAGAGAGAGAGAGAGAAAGCAACAGCTGGCTAATGTGTCTGGGAAATTTTGGCATAGTGGTATTAGTTTAAGACAATGCTAGCTGACATAAACTGTAGCATTAGGCAGATTAAAAAGACAAATGGAAATGTAAGAACAGAAATAAAAAAGGTCATTGCACCACAGTAGGCTCTTGCCCTGGGGTTGGACCGTAGATAAAAGAGCCGCAACTGCTGTTGGGGGATGCCATTAAGAAGAAAAAGAGGAATCCATCAACACTGATCCATACTAATACACTGCCCAGCCTGTCACTATGGGATGCCAGCACATAGATTTGCAAAAGACTGAATGCAATTATCCCTGTTTTCCTAGTCACAATTTAAAATGTCAATTGCAAAGCAAACATCTTAGATTATGGTTTTTAATGTATTTTCATAAGTTTCCCCTGAGTTTTTCTTGTCAATTTTGTAACGAACGTGTGTTTACACCCATGTGTGTTTAAGGCCTGATAAACAAACCTTGAAGAACACCACTGATATTTTGATAGATGAAAAGATTTATGAGGTTTTTTTTTTCTGTGTATGCATACTGCTTTTACCTTAAAATATAAACAATCAAAACTTAGTGAACTTTGAATCAACAGTGGTTTTCAGTTAAACAGAACAGCCCATGTAACAACATGTAAGAAAATGCAGAGAATTCTGTTTTCACATTTACTCTCAGAAAAATCATGCAGGAAAAAAAAAAAAAAAAGTCATCGGCAAATTCAAACTGTAAATGTCACACTTTCAAATCTTGTCTGCATCAAGCAAGTATAAACTGTTGATGCTAATTGGTCCCTTAATTAAATGCCATGCTGGAAGTATTTTTGCCATATTCCCCAGTCTTTTGGTTTCCCATTCTTCCCGTCTTTGTTCTGTTATACCACGAGTGAGTGTGCATCCTTGTGCTTTCCCCCAAGCTCTTCCTACTGTATATGTGTTTAGTTCCGGACCTGAACAGAAGATTTAATTCTTTTGCTCATGTCTGCTATTCCTTCTTCTTGGAATTGCGCTAGCATTTGGGTGGCCTGTCACTGATTATTTAGGGTAAGAAGATATATTTTATCTTGGTTTCCTTTACCTCTGGTGACATATTTCATCCCATCTGGACCTTGGTGATAAAGCAACCATAATGGTAGATGGTACAGTCCTGCTCAGCTCTACATTGCCCAGAGCCACTACCTATCCCTGTGTCCTACTCCAGATGCACTGTTTCACTCTGTACACATTCATTGTTCCTGTGTGACCAAGGAACTGAGCATGATGCTCAGACTTCAGTGCCTTTGGGCTCCATGAGTCAGAGCTTGAGCTGCTAAGGCGTTATTTTGTTCACTTATTGAATGCAGCTAAAAATTATAATATTGAACACTAACTGGCAAGCTCTGCCAAGGGGACAGCACCATTCTTCATTCCCCAGTAAGGAGGATTGAGTTCCTATTGCCCCAAAACCTCGATGTGGTCAGTTGGTTGTTTAATTTCATTCATGGTACTCCAAAATGTGAATGTTATTTTATAAAACTACATTTGTTTCTCTATCACTCTTAAACTGGCTGTCATACTAATAATTGAGACTCATGTTATTTAAACAAGCTCCACAGCACAAGAACTGAGCAGTTATTACACTATTCTTAACCCTCTAAGCTAATTTGGCTTCCTCTCAGCGTGCATCCCAGAGATAGTTATACTTTGTAGCTTCAATTTACTTCATCTGAGTTTGGTACTTTTTTCCTGAATATACTCAACATTTACATAGGTCCATTACAAGCATGTTTTTCTAGTGCCACCATAAATTGTATCCTTTTTTATTTAAATTCCAATAGTCCATTTATGTTGTACAGAAAAGTGATTTTTATGTGTTCACCTTCCAAATTGTAACATTCCTATATTCTCTTACTTCCTCTGCTATTATTGTACTTATTCCTTACACACACACACACACAATCTGTGAATGAACAATGGTTTATTTCTTCACTACAAGCTATAATCTTTTTATTTCCATTTTTGTCTTATTGCATTACATAGAACTTTCGATATGTTGTTAAGCAGGAGTAGTGAAGTGAAAAAAAAAAATCTTGTCTTGTCTCCAGTCTTATGGGCCAGCTTCTAGTTTTCTAACCACTACAGATGCTTGCCAGAAGCTTTTTTAGGAAGTCTTATCAGGCCGAGGAAGTTCTTTTTCTGGTTCCATTTACTGGTGGGTGTTTAGTCATGAATCAGCAAAGAGTTCTGCATCTTTGAAAATGGCCGTGTGGTTTTTTTTTTTTTTTTTCTTACATAGCCTTATTTTCAATAGATGGAAAGTAACATTTTGAACACTGAACCAGCCTTTCACACCTGCAATGAATCCCACTTGACCATGTTATTTCTATACATTTGAATTTGATTTGCTAATATTTTGTTCAAGATTATTGAGTCTGTACTCATAAGAAGTTTTCACCTGTACTTTGCAGTTTCTGTTACACTTTGGATTTTTTTTCTGGTTTTTCTCTTTGGGTAACAGGCTTATTTTGGTCTTATGGAAACAATGAAGAAGATGTCTTCTGCTACTTCCTGGAACATGTTATAGATAACAGAATGTCCAATGTGATTCAGAGACAGATGAAACTTTGCTCTCTCCACTTGAGAACATTGCTAATTCTCAATTTAATTCCTTTTTAATATATTTTATTAATTTATTCATATTACATCTCAATTGTTAGCCTCTCCCTTGTATCTTTCCATTCCTCCCTCCCTCCCATTTTCCCCTTACTCCCCTCCCCTATGACTGTGACTGATGGGGACCTCCTCCCCCTGTATATGTTCATAGGGTATCAGGTCTCTTCTTGGTAGCCTGCTATCCTTCCTCTGAGTGCCACCAGGGCTCCCCATCTGGGGGACGTGGTCAAATATGGGGCACCAGAATATGTGTGAAGGTCAGTCCCCACTCTCCACTCAACTGTGGAGAATTTCCTGTCCATTGGCTAGATCTGGGTAGGGGTTCGAAGTTTACTACACGTATTGTCCTTGGCTGGTGCCATAGTTTGATCAGGACCCCTGGGCCCAGATCTGCCCATCATAATGTTCTACTTGTAGGTTTCTAGGACCCTCTGGATCCTTCTATTTCCCCATTCTCCCTTGCTTCTCTCACCTAGAGTCCCAATAGGAAGTCTTCCCCTCTGTCCCACTTTCCTGGTAAGTGAAGACTTTAGACATGTTTCTATCTAAATCATGCATTCTACACACACACACACACACACACACACACACACACACACACACACACACATGATGCCTCATCTCTGATAAGTGATTTGGTCTGTTTGCATCTTCCTTGACTGGTCTGGTCTGATTGAGTGTACGCCACTTGTTTTTCTCTTGTCATTGTTTTGTTTTCTATGAGAACCAGCTTTTGGTTTTTATGTTCTCAGTTTCATCTTTACTGATTCTTGCTGTAGCTCTATTAATTTTCTTGTGTTCCTGCTTAGGTATCTACTGTGTTCTTGAAGCTTTTTTCTTAAGGAGGAATCTTAGGTTCTGAGTCTATATTATTTCATAATATATGAACTCAATACTACCTATTTCCCTTCTGAATTACTCCCTTGTTTCACTCAAATTGTATTTCATAGTGGTCCTATTAGGGTTAAAATAGTTTCATGGTTTTCTTTATACATTGCTTATGGTTGTGTATTCATAGAAGTATGCTGATTAATCTCCAAACATTCTGAGTTTTCATTACTATTTTTCTGGTTTACTTCTGGTTTCATCCCACTGCAGTCTAAAAACATACAGTGTATGATTCTTTTTAAAAACACATTTTAAAGATTTATTTATTATTATATATACAAGGCTCTGCCTGCATGTCAGGAGAAGGCATCAGATTACATTATAAATTGTTGTGAGCCACCATGTGGTTGCTGGGATTTGAACTCAGAGTCTTTGGAAGAGCAGTCAGTGCTCTTAACCTTTGAGCCAGCTCTCCAGCCCCAGTGTATGATTATTCTTTGCTGAAGTATGTCTTATGGATCAGAATATGGTCCTTGGCAAATTTTCCATGTGAGCTTAGGAAAGATGCACATTATATGGCTGTTGGGTAAAGTGGTCTATAAATGTCATTGCTTTCACATGTTTGATGATGGTGATTGGTATAACTACATCCTTAGTGATGTTATCATGTTGTATTTGTTAAATAATGACCAATGTAGATGCTTGCTGAAATCTCCAAGTGTAAGGGTAGATTATTTATATTTCTGCCTGCAGTCTAGACCATTTTTCTCACATATTTTTTATGATCTGTTATTAGGCACAAATACAGCAAGAAATATATCATTTTCTGCCCCTTTCTTGTTTTATTGACATACATATTGACTCTTAGCCTATAGATTTCTGCGTTTAATATCTACCTTCTCCCACTAGAGTCAAACTTCATAAGAACTGGAAATTAGTCTGTTTGGAACTCACAAGAACTCAATCGATATTTTTAAAGAAATACATAAAGTAACAAATTGATAAATGAACAGTCTCCCATGCCATGTATCACAATGTATGTTCTTTAATTTTATTTTTTAAGACATATTCACTTTTTATTGTATGAAAAAGGCTTTAAGTATCCTGGAATGGATCGCTTGGAACAGGAGTCACAGATGGTTATAAACTGCCAGTGTGTTTGTGAACTGAACTCATGTCCTTAAAAGAGCAACAAGTGCTGAGGCATCTCTCCAGTGTCCTACTCTTCCCACCCACCTTACTGCTTCTTTACCAATAGTCAGGTCAGCACACTAATTTATATGTGTGAATGAACATTTTTTTGCCTAAGAAACTAAAGGTCACAGTGGAAAACCATTCACAAGAAGTGATCATTGTTTTTTAAAGCAGGCCTTTCTCCAGTTTGCCTTGCTGCCAGTACTGCCATCTTGTAGTCACACCACATCTTGATTTTCTGTCTCGTTATTGGATGCTATACTTGAATCTGTTGTTTGTGGATAGAGTGCAGTAATAATGCAAATCGACTTTTGACAGAGTCCACAAATTTCACACGAAGAAATGTGTTTTGTGCCCAAGAGTAGACAAATGCTAAATCAATCACAAAACAATTACAATGAAATACGGCACAGTTAAGTCAGTTAACATAACATAGGAAAAAAAGCTGACAACTATGATTGTGTGATAGATGTCTAAAGACAGTTATTTTAAGGCTGAGGTGATATCTTATTTAGTTAAATATTTTCCTTGCAAACAAGAAGATTGTGTTTGATACCTCTGAAGCTCTTCCCCCATTTCCCCTGACAAAACCTGGCAGATAACTCTCACTTGTGATCCCATGGCTAGGAAGCAGAAACAGAAACAATATCTGAAAGATGTTGAGCAACCAAACTTGCCTACTAGTGAATTCCATGGCAGTGAGAGACCCTATTGGATAATACGCAGTTCGTTGCACATGAAGAACAACAGCTTACGCTATTCTCTAGTTTCTACATGCACACACACACACACACACACACACACACACACACACACAGTAATTTCATAAGTAAAGAACAAAGAGAGCTGCTGGAATGAATGAATTTATCTTAATGATTGTGCTGTGACCATCATAAAAAGGGCATTCTCTATCATCTGAAATGTTAAAAGTGTTCTGTTAAATGAAAAAAAAAAGTCATACTTCAGTCTATACTTTGTGAATAGAAATAAGCACAGATGAAGTTAGAATTTGCAGATCTTCTAATACAGCCTCCTTACCTTCCTCACACCAGCTCTTTGTTGCACTTGCCAATACTCAATGCTCAGTACTCAGTGGAAACATGCTGCCCGTGGCAGCCAGGGAATCAGCCTTCCTTTCTTAATCTGTCAATCAGTCTCAAGACTCTTCCCAGAAAACCACTGGACAGGCTGGACAGGGTATCACTTTCCTTCTGTTCTTCCAATTCTAACAGCCAATCCCATGCATGGCCCTGTTGCAGACATCCTGAAAGGCCTTTCTTCAAGTATAGACATCACTTCCCAGTAAAAGGATGAAAAGGGCATATCGAGAAACACTGCTCCAGCTTAAGTCACATATTGATCCCCACATAGTGGTAGTGGGAGACTTTAATAGCTCATTTTCACCAACAAACAGTATGTTCAAACAAAAACTAAACAGAAAAATACTGAAGCTAACTGATATCATAAACCTAAATATACCTAATAGATATTTACAGAACATTTCACCCAATCACAAAAGAATGCACCTTCTTCTCAGCAGCTCATGGACCTTTCTCCAAAACTGAGCACACAGTTGGACACAAAGCAAGTCTTTAAAGATATAAGAAAATTGAAATGACACCCTGCATGCTATCTGACTATTGCAGACTAAAACTGAACAAGAGAAAGCTTACAAATTCATAAAAATTGAACAACACATTACTGAATTTAAAAAGGGTCAAGGCAGAAATTATAAAAGAAATTTAAAACTTTTAAAAAATTAAATGAGACTTGATACCCTATGAGCATATACAGGGGGAGGAGGTCCCCCTCAGTCACAGACATAGGGGAGGGGAGTAAGGGGAAAATGGGAGGGAGGGGAAAATGGCAGGGAGGGCAAAATGGGAGGATACAAGGAATGGGATAACAATTGAGATGTAATATGAATAAATTAATAAAATATATTAAAAATTAAATGAAAATACCCAAACTCATGGGACACAGTGAAGGCAGTTCCAAGAGAAAGTTCATAGACTAAGTGCCTACGTAAAAAAAAAAAAAAAATAAAGAAATCCTATACCAGTAATTTACAGCATGCCTCTAAAACATAAAGAATAAATCACATACAAAAGGATAATATGTCAAGAAATAATCACACTCAGAGCTAAAACTTATAAAGTAGAAACAAAGGAATAAAATTATACAGACTCAATGTAACAAAGAGTAGTTGGTTCTTTGAGAAAATCAGTAAAATTAATAAACCCATAGCCAAATTAACTAAACAGTGGAGAGAGAAGATCCAAAGTAACAACATCAGTGATGAAAAGGATGACAGAACTACAGACACTGAGGATACTCAGAGAATCACAAGGACACAATTTTAAAGCTCATACTCTATCAAATTGAAAAATCTAAAAGAAATGAATAAATCTCTTGATATATAAAACCTATCAAAGTTAAGTCAAGATAATATAAACAATTTAAATAGACTTATACCTCTTAGTGAAACAGAAGTAGTCATTAAAAGTCTGCCAACAAAAAAGCCCAGGACTAAATAGTTTTAAAGCAAAATTCTACCCGACTTTCAAATATGAATTAGTGTCAATACTCCTCAAATTATTTCACAAAACATAAACAGAAGGAACACTGCTCAGTTTATTTTATGAGGTCACAGTTTCCCCAATACTCAAACCACATAAAGACCAAACAAAGAAAGAAAATTACAGACAAATTTACCTTACGGTCATAGATGCAAAAATATTCAATTTGAATCTAAGAACACATCAGAAAGATCACCCAACATGATCAAATAAGCTTCATCTGAGTGATGTAAGGTGGTTTGCCATACTTAAATCAATAAATATAATCAACATTATAAGCAGACTGAAAGAAAAAAGAATATCATCTCATTAGATGCATAAAAGTCCTTTGACAAAGCCCAACGCCCCTTCATGATAAAAGTCCTAGAAAGACTAGAGATAAAAGAGTCAAGCCTCAAGACCACGAAGGAAGTTTACAGCGAGCCCACAGAGAACAACAACCTAGAAGGAGGAAAACTCAAAGCATTTCCACTAAAATCAGGAACAAGACAATGTTTCCTGCTCTCTCCAAGCCTATGAAGTCTTAGCTACAGCAATAATAAAACTAAAGGAAATCAAAGGAATACAAATATAAAGGTAAGAATTAAAAATTCAAAGTATCTTTATTTGCATATGATATGATAGTATATATAGGGACTTAAAATTTTTTCACCTGATACTCCTACAGATATTAGGCTGTTTCAGTAACATAGCTGGATATAAAATTAATTCACAAAAATCAGTAGCCCTCCTATATACAAATGACACACAGACTGAGGAAGAAATTAGGGAAGCAGTACCTTTCACAATAGCCTCAAATAATATAAAATATTTTGAGGTAAATCCAACCAAGCAAGTGAAAGACTTGCATGATAAAAATATCAACTCTTTGAAAAAAGTAATTGAAGAAGATATCAGAAGGCAGAAAGGTCTCCCATGCTCATAGATCAGTAGAATTAATACAGTAGGAATGGCCATCCACCAAAAAGCAATCTATAGATTCACTGATATCACCACCAAATTTCCAATACAATTCCTCAGAGACTTGAAAGGACAGTTGTCACTTTCATATGGAAACACACACACACACACACACACACACACACACACACACACGGACAACAACGAATGGCAAAGCTAAAACAATCTTGAATAACACAAGAACTGTTGGAGGTATCACCACTCTTGACCTCATTTTGTTTCAGCCATATAGTAATAAAGACAACATAATATTCTCACAAAAATAGACATGCTAGTCAATAAAATAGAATTGAAGCTCAGACATAGATGCATATAACTACAAATGAGTGCTTTTTAAATAAAAAGGCAGAAATATAAACTGAAAAAAGACATCTTCAATAAATGCTTCTAGTCAAACTTGATGGTAGACATAAAAAAAAAAATACAAGTAGACCCACACATATCACCCTGCACAACAATCAAACCCAAATGACTCAAAGGCCTTAACATAAAACCAGATTCACTGAACCTGATAGAGGAGAAAATGGGGAATAGTCTTGAACTCATTGGTAAAGGAAAGGTTTTTCTGAACAGAACACCTAGAGAATAGGCACTAAAGTCAATAATTAATAAATGGGATCTCATGAAACTGAGAAGCTTCTGCATGGCAAAGGACACTGTCATTCGGACAAAGCAGCAGCCTACAGAAAAAGAAAGATTTTTACCAACTGTACACCCAACATCAAAAGGGCTAATATCCAAAACATAAAGAACTCAAAACAAACAAACAAACAAGCAAACCCTGGAAATCAAAAAAAAAAAAAAAAAAACAAATAATTCAACTTAAAAATGGAGTGCAGATATAAAGAGAGGATTCTCAAAAGAGAAAACGCAAATGGCTGAGAAACATTTAAAGAGATATTCAACATCCTTAATCTTCAAGGAAATGCAAATAAAACTGCTTTGAGATTCATCTTATACCAGTGCCCAAGATCAATAGAACAAATGAAAACTCATTATAGAGAAGACGTAGAGCATGAAGAATACTCATACATTGATGGTAGGAGTTCCAACTTGTACAACCACAGTGGAAATTAGTGTAATGGTTCCCTGGGAAGCTGAGAATAGATCTCTTTCAAGATAGAGCTATATTATCCTTAACATACACCCAAAGGACTCTACATCCTACCACAGATACATTTACTCAACCATGGTTGTTGCTGCTCTATTCATAACAGCTAAAAACGGGAAACAGAGTAGATGGTCCTCAATGACTAAATGGATAAAAATAATGTGGTACATTTACATGATGGAGTATTAATATTACTCAGCCATATAAAAAATGAAATTTATAGGTAAATGTATGGATCTAGAAAAAATTATCCTGAATGAAATAACCCAGGCGAAAAAAGACAAATATGATATATATTCACCTGTATGTGGATATTAGTAATTAAGTCTTTTGCTAAACAGACAACAATTCACATGACCACAGAGATTAGGTGAAGAGGATGGGACTTCAGGGAGGATTGTATTAGCCTAGGAAGGGTAAATTGAATAGATAGTTATGAAAAGACAGGGCACTGGAATGATAGGAAGGAAGGTAAGAAGGGATTGAGAGAGGAAATATGGAGAGGAACAAATAAAAATAAAGGCCATTAAAGAGTTTGTATGGAAACCTAATAAGTAGAAACTTCGTAAAATATACACATATATGAAGGTTATCTAATTGAAATCACCAAATAATGAGGGAGACAGAGACCCACCTGGGCATCTCTTATCACCAAATGAAACCTCCAGTTCTGAGAATGAGTTATATCTAATTTTTGGCAAAAGGGGTTCCACAGCCACAGGCCATTGCCAATGTTATTGGTTGTTCTCTACAAACCAATAGTAAGTCCCAATTGCTGAAGATAACATCTACACATCTCACTGAACATGGAGTAATTGAGCTGTTGCCTACCTAAAGCCTTCACCTCTACTGATTAACATTCATAGTACTTTGCATGCAACTATGGAAAAAGGTAAACATCAACACAGATACAAACTCTTGATTCAATAGTTGGGACTTCCACAATAAGATGTTCAGGTATAATAGTGGCATAAAGCTTGTGGGAGTAAACAACCAATATCTGATTAGATTTAAGGTCATCTCCCTATGAGATGAAACCCATCCCAAACACTGTTCAGGTAGCTAAGAACCTGCAACTAGATATGCCAAGGACCTAAGTGAAACTAAAACACTCCTCTGAAAAAACAGCAACAGTTTACTTCTAATAACATTCTGTTATAACTCATAGATTAGTGTCTTGCTCAGACATCATCAGAGGCACTTCCTCTTGTATTATATGGGAACAAATACATCGATACAGAGACCTACACCTGTACAATGTGAAGACAGTAAGACACTTTAGAACACTCAGTTCACAATGCAATGTCCATCAGTTCTCTCTTTGGCTCAGGGAACCCTGGAAGAGTAGGTGGAAAGTCTGTAAAAGCCAGAGGAGATAGATAATGTCAAGAAATCAAGGCCTTCTAAACATGGAAGGACCAGTGCACATATGAACTCACAGAAATGACCACAGCATTCACAGGTCCTGCACAGGTCTAAGCTACATGGGGCCTAGTTATGAAGAAGGGAAGCGAACACAAGCACACATGACTAAGCCAGAAACTATTTCCAATTGATACCACTCATCAATGAAACATTAGTTTTCTCCAACAAAATTTTATTAGGTATGCAAACCACTCTTAAGACTAGACCCTGTATCCACCAGTAGATGGCCAACACAAAACAAACTCTATTGCATTTACAATGCCATTTTGTCTGATAAAATACTTTGTCTGAGTTTTTTACTAACCTATAAGTCTTTGTGTACATATTATGGTTCCCAGTTTTGTGTTTTTTGGGATTTCTGTGTGTACAAATATGTCTGTCTCTATGTTTATGTTCTTTTTCTTGTGCTTTTTCTCTGGCTTGTTGTCCTTTATTTCCATTTGTTTGTTTTATCCTACTCAGATTTGTTTGTTTTTTAGTTCATCTTATTTTATCATTTTTTTTCTTTTCTGAGATGCCTATTTGTTTTCTAATAAGAGAGCAAGCAAGGGCGGGTAGGGAGATGGGGAGGACTTGGTAGAGGGAAAGTCATAATAAGAATATATTGTATGAAAAAAATCTATTTCATTTTTTTAAAGTCTTCAGCAGAAATTGTTCTCAAATAAATAAATAAATAAAATTAGAATTTAACCTTGCCACCTGTGAGGTGAATCTCTTTTTATAATATTTGGCTTTGTTTCTCAAGAAAACTCCATAATTATATCCTATCATCTTCCTCTGGCCCTCATTCAAAATGTACCGTCTTTAGTGTACATCCATCCAATCAGTGCTCTCAAATCTCAAGGGTGTTAATTCAAGGCTGGGCTTCCAGAGAGCAGAGTTCTTAGAGAGAAGCCGGTATCAATCCCTTCTCTTCCTTTTGGTACTCTAGTTGAAGTGATTCTATTTATAGATACTAGGAGTTAAGAGTCAGAATATAGAAATGATATCATTGCACTTGTCTTGTAAGTAATACAAAGGCATGGACAGCATCTCAAATGTGCAGTCTGTCCTCCACTACTCTATAAGCTCCATGTGAAAGGGAGCAGTTCTTACTGCCCTGTGATCCAGCACCAAGGACAGAGAACTGTGCTATACTATTAATGACTGAGACCACACTGAGGATTTCCTCAAAGATTAGCAAGCTAGTGTGAGTTCCTGGTTCTGTTTTGGTGGAAAGTATAGATCTCTGGAAACAGAACCACTGATGATGAATCTTAACTCTGCTTTTAATGTCAGCACTAGTTAGGGCAAGCTATCGACCTCTTCAGCCCACTTCTGGAGAAAGTAGCGGAGATGATATGCAAGACCCTCATTTCGATAAACTCAAAAGTAGTTCTGTTCATCTTTCCCATGGATAGGACAATAAATACAATTTGGAATGGACAATACCACTAAATAACTAGATCTTGGAGGGAAATACACCAAATACATATAAATATTTCAGGGTCTTAGCTAATGTTTCTTATGGATTCAGGTAACTAGAGATGTCCAGGTCAACAATTAAACTGAAGTTGGTACCTGTATCAGTTTGCCTTTCTTAGAAGCAAATGCCAAGAGGTGAGTTGGGAAATAGGCCTGTGAAGGATAAAGGGACAACAGTAGAGTCAGCAATAGCAGGCTCAATATACGATAAAGGAGTAAAGGGCCAGAGGGTTAGTATGGGAAGACAGCAGCATAGTTCCAAGAAAATCATTCAGGCTGCAGTGGAGTCTCCAAGGAACAATTGCCTAGCAGCCAATGTTGAACAGAAACCATTATAATAACATTCCCATTATACTTAGTCACTGACTGGCAACAGCCAGGGAAAACTGGTCTAACCGAGTCGTGAGTCTGAAGAAGTGGTTCTTTGAGCTGTCAATCTACCAGTCTACAAAATGGCTCTTGAAAGAGATCCTAGTGTTGCCATAATATATACACATCTATGATGAAACTCAGAAAAAACTTACAAAATTTCTTTCTCACCATTACTTCATAATATTGAGCTATATCCTAGTCTCTCCCATCTCTTACACAGTTCTTTTACCTTCACCAGTTTCACTTTTTACCCCCAAATATCTATACTTACCAAGTGTCAAATTCTAACCTCTTCTCCCCAACTCTTCACCCACAAATATGATAGTCACTTAATATGTACTTTTGTACATCCCTACTAGATGCAAATTTAGAGATTTCAATACAACTTGAATGGACCTTGTTAAAATATGCAAGGTACATCTAAACTCAGTCATTTTCCTCTTCCATTGGGCAACCAATGTGACTCAGGGTCATCATTCCCCTATAAAGAAGTCACACTTGAAAAGGTTGAGTCCCTTCTACTCTTGATGCATAGAGGGCCGTGGGGTTTATCTATCCTCCACACACTTCTGCCCACAGCATCACAGTCAATGTCCTCTCCATCCCAATACCACAATGTGACAATAATATCCTTCCATTAATCTCCATGAAATAAGGGAAGCACCTGAGCATCATCAGTGGTGGCATCCTAAAGAAGGCTAACAATGACTTATTATCTGGAGTCTAAGCAGCATTTCCAGGTCAGGAACACATTTTCAAGCAGAAGGAAGACAAAGATCCACATCTGTGAAAACATTTCTGAATGACAACAGAAATGGAAAAGCAATGTAAAATATTAGAAAAGCATTGAAAAAGCCCAAAGATCTTTATAGATCATTCTTATTTTGCTATCACATATCACAATACAACATGAGGTTTTCAAATGGCCTCTTCTAGATACAAGAGGATTCTTTGTGAAATTAAACTTAAGTTTAAACATATGAGTGGTCTAATCTTTTATTCTATTCATGGAAACATGCTGGTGGCTGTTGTGCTTCATAAGCATTACAGTTGGGTAGGACTATTGCTTGCATTGCAGCTGGGAAGAACTATCAGTTGCTTCCCTCTCATGGAAACTCATTCCAGTATATGAACACTCAAGAAAGAGCGTTTCAAGTAAGATCCACCCAGAGTCCTCCAAGTTTTGTTTTCAAAGTATATGGTGTCTTCAGCAACAGAGACAACCCTTCAATATTTGGGAAACAACCATAGGCAAAAGCAGTTGTTATATTGTTTGGGAGTCACTTGAATTCTCATGACCAATATCTCAAAAGGAAGGTTTCTCATATTTGGTATTAGAGAGTTTGTTATAATATAGTCTATGTATGGCTCATGGAATAAGCTTTGTCAGGCCAGGATGCGTATATATATATATATATATATATATGTATGTGTGTGTTTGTGTGTGTGTATGTGTGTGTGATGTAATTTTGGATAAATAATTAATAATAAAATCCTTATTGATTTTTCAGGTATCTTTATCATTATTTAACCTTCTTCCCTCCCTTTCCTTCTGCACTGGCCTCCCTCCCCACTCATGAATTAAAGCGCCAGCCGATTTTTCTCTTTTCCTCCTTCAAATTTTTTGTATCCTGCTAGCTCCCTCTCTAAATCCTCCCCGTTTGTCCCCTTTTTACCTTCCTAGTTTCTGTGATGGTTACTTCATGCTGTATCTAGGAACCACAGATGAAAGAATGTTTGTCTTTTCAGGTCTCAGTCATTTCACTCAATATGAAATTTTCTAGTTCCATCTATTTGCCTTCAAACTTCACAATTTTATTTTTCTTTACCACTGAATAGTATTCCATAGTGTATACTAGCTATATTTAATTATCCATTCATTTGTTGAAGGACACTGTGGTGTTTAAATGAGGATGGCCGGCATAGAATCATATATTTGAATGCTTGGTCCTTAGTTGGCAGAATAAAAATAGTCCTACCCAACTCTAATGCTGATAAAGCACAAGGATAACCAGCATGGCATGAAGACCCTGAGGTTCATCAGTGGCACTCATGTGCTGGTAGTAGCCAACGTCTCTCTAATTAGACATAAGGCCCTTTCAATAGAAGGGAAAACTATGTCTGGTATTGGAAACCTAGCAATCCCAATAGAAGGATTGGGAAGTGTAGATTTGTTGAAGAAAGTGCCACTGGGGATGTTTTTTTGAGATTTCAGAAGCCCATGCTAGACCCAGTCTCTTCTGCTCTGTCTGTTACTTTCCCAGTGTCATGCCTGTCTGCTTGCTGCCATGCTCCTAACAATGGTGCACATGGACTCACCTTCTGAAACTGTAGGCAAACCCCAGTTAAATGACTTTTTTTATTACCTTGGTCATGGTGTCTCTTCAATCAATAGAAAAGTAACTAAGAAACTCATTAAGCTGATTTCATTTCCTACCTACTGTGAATAGAGAGACACTGAGCAAGTACCTATGGAGTAAGTTGTCAAGTCCATTGGGGATATACCAAAAAGTGGTTACCTGGATCATATGGTAGATTTAATTTTTAGAGATTTGGAAATTTTCCACACTGATTTTCAGAGTCGTTGAGTAGTAGTCAAACCCATCAACAGTAAATGAGGGACCCGCTCCCCCTCCCCCAGCATCCTCTTTAGTACTGACTGTTGCTGTTTTTGGTGATCTTTGTCATTCTGTTTGAGGTAAGATGAAATATTAATTTTACTTTGAATTTCATTTTCTTAATTGCTAGGGATTTTGAACATTTTAAAAATATATTTTATTAATTTACTCATATTATATCTCAATTGTTATCCCATCCTTTGCATCTTCCCATTCCTCCCTCCCTCCCATTTTCCCCTTACTCCCCTCCTCTATGACTGTGACTGAGGGGGACTTCCTCCCCCTGTATATGCTCAAAGGATATCGTCTCTTCTTGGTAGCCTGTTATCCTTCCTCTGAGTGCCGCCAGGCCTTTCCACCCAGGGGACGTGGTCAAATATGGGGCACCAGAGTTCCTGTGAAAGTCAGTCCCCACTCTCCACTCAACTGTGGAGAATGTCCTGTCCATTGACTAGATGTGGGCAGGGGTTCGAAGTTTACTGCACATATTGTCCTTGGCTAGTGCCATAGTTTGAGCAGGACCCTTGGGCCCAAATCTGCCCATCATAATGGTCTCCTTGTAGGTTTCTAGGACCCTCTGGAACCTTCTATTTAGCCGTTCTCCCATGCTTCTCTCACTTACAGTCCCAATAGGATGTCCTCCCCTCTGTCCTACTTTCCTGGTAAGTGAGGAATTTCATGGGACATGCCCCTTGGGCTAGTGTCCAGATATAAGTTAGTATATACAATTTGACTCTTTCTGCTTCTGGGTTAACTCACTCATTATGATCATTTCTAGTTCAATCCATTTGTCCACAAATTTTGGGAATTCCTTGTTTTTAATAGCTGAATAGTATTCCATAGTATAAATGTACCACAGTTTCTTTATCCATTCTTCTACTGAGGAACACTTAGGCTGTTTCCGGGTTCTGGCTATTATGAATAAGACTGCTATGAACATGATTGAGCAAATGTTCTTGTTGCGTGCAGGAGAACCTTCTGGGTATATTCCAAGGAGTAGAATAGATGGGTCTTGAGGAAGCCTTATTCCCAGTTTTCTGAGATTGTGCCAGATAGATTTCCAAAGTGGTTGTACTAGTTTACATTCCCACCAGCAATGAAGGAGTGTTCCTCTCTCTCCACATCCTCACCAGCATGTGGTGTCACTTGAGTTTTTGATCTTAGCCATTCTAATAGGTGTAAGATGGAGTCTCAGAGTTGTTTTGATTTGCATTTCCTTGATGATTAAGGATGTTGAGCATTTCTTTAAGTGTTTCTCAGCCATTCAATATTCCTCTGTTGAGAATTCTCTGTTTTGTTCAGAGGCGCATTTCTCAATTGGGTTTTTTGGTTTAGTGGTATTTAATTTCTTGAGTTCCTTATATAATTTGGATGTTAGCCCTTTGTCAGATGTAGGGTTGGTGAATATCTTTTCCCAGTCTGTAGGCTGTCACTTTGCTCTGTTCACAGTGTCCCCTGCCTTACAGAAGCAGCTTGTCAACCTCATGAGGTCCCATTTATTAATTGTTGACCTTAAGGCCTGGGCTGTTGAAGTTCTGTTCAGGAAGTTGTCTCCTGTGCCAATGTGTTCCAGGCTCTTCCCCACTTTTTCTTCTAATCGATTTATTGTCTCTGGTTTTATGTTAAGGTCTTTTATCCACTTGGACTTGAGTTTTGTGCATGGTGACAAATATGCATCCAATTGCATTTTTTCTACATGTAGACATCCAGTTAGACCAGCACCATTTGTTGAAGATACTATCCTTTTTCCATTGAATGGATTTGGCTTCATTGTCAAAACATCAAGTGATCATATGTGTGCAGATTCATTTCTGGGTCTTCAATTTGATTCCATTTATCAACCAGCCTATTGCTGTGCCAGTACCATGCTGTTTTAATTACTATGGCTCTATAGTACAGCTTGAGATCGGGTATGGAAATTTCTCCGGAGGATCTTTTATTGTATAGGATTGTTTTTGCTATTCTGGTTTTTTTGTTTTTCCATATAAAGTTGAGAATTGATCTTTCAATGTCTTTAAAGTATTGTGTAGGTATTTTGATAGGAATTGCATTTGATAAGATGGGCATTTTTACTATGTTAATTCTCCTGATCCATGAACAAGAGAGATCCCTCCAACTTCTGATGTCATGTTCAATCTCTTTCTTCAGAGACTTAAAGTTTTTTTTTCAAACAAGTCCTTCACTTGCTTGGTTAGAGTTACTTCTAGATATTTTATATTGTTTGTGCTTATCATGAAGGGTGTAGTTTTCCTAATTTCTTCCTCTATATATTTGTCATTTGTATATAGGAAAGCTACTGACTTTTTTGAGTTAATTTTGAATCTAGCCAATTTTCTGAAGGTGTTTATCAGCTGTAGGAGTTCTCTGGTGGAATTTTGGGGGTCACTTATGTACACTATCATATCATCTGCAAATAGGGATAGTTTGACTTCTTCATTTCCCATTTAGATCCCGTTGATCTCCTTGTGTTGTCTTATTGCTCTGGCTAGGACTTCAAGGACTATTATTGAAGAGATATGGAGAAAGTGGGCAGCCTTGTCTGGTCCCTGATTTTAGAGGAATTTCCTTGAGTACCCCTCATTTAATTTGATGTTGGCTATTGCCTTGCTGTATATAGCCTTTATTATGTTTAGGAATGTGTCTTGTATCCCCAATCTCTCCAACATTTTAAACATGAATGGGTGGAAAAAGAATAGAACTTACGAGGGATTCCAAGATGGTGCTGAACATTAAGCCACATATCTAAACTACTCCGTGGAGACCAGAGACATAAGAGGAGCAACAGATTGCTGGACTTTGAGAACTGTAGGTGAGTGGGGCCCCAAAGGCCACAGACCAAACAGGGGGCTTACCCCCCTGGGTCAAGCAACATCCCGGAGGTGCTAAACACACTCCCCAAACTCTGAGATGGAACCCACATGCAAACTGCAGCCTGTATATAAAGCACAGACTCGTTGTTTGGGGAGGGGTTTTTCCAGAGTCCCCAGCCAGAGGAATCTCAGCGAAGAGGGTGAATCTGCCCTAGGATTCCTCCTTCCACACCACCCCAAACTGCAGAGGTCACCCGCCTAGGCTGACTGAAAACACAGGTGGCAGGACCCAACAGAGACAGTTATAGTGGGACTACAGCTCGCTGGCCATCCGGGGCCAAACTTAACACCAATCACAGCGGGCTGAGCCTGCAAACAGCGGCAGTGAGAAATCAGCTTGAACTGCTTTCACAGACCCATCAGGAGACATGGGTCTTGCCTAGAGCTATAGCTGAACTTATTAGCCCTGCGGGAAGACCTGGGTCCGCAGGCTTCCACCAGAGCTCTGCAACCCTTTTGTCCCTACTCAGCCACAAGGCACTGGTCCTACACTCCGTTCCCCGCACCCCACTCCCCGCTCCCCAAACGAGAGAGCCCAGCCTGAGCAAGGCAGGCACTCTCACATTATCGGGAGATGAGACGTGGATAGGTCGTGTTTGCAGTGTCTAATTGCTGACCCAGAGTGGGAGGGGACCCACATACCCCGGCAGGAAGATTTGGGTCCCCGAGCGGCCGCCAGAGCTCTGCAGAGCCAGTCTTACTAACTGCCCAGCAAGGCCCTGGCACTGCACTCCCTGCTCCCTGAACGAGAGAGACCAGCTGAGCTGGCCCTGCGCTCCCTGTGTCCCAACGTGTGAGCCCAGTGGGAGATCCTGGCCTGAGCAAGGCAGGCACTCTCAGATTATCGGGAAACAAGACGTGGACAGGTCATATTTGCAGTGTCTAATTGCTGACCCAGAGTGGGAGGGGACCCACATACCCCGGCGGAAAGATTTGGGTCCAGAGCTCTGCAGAGCCTGTCTTACTAACTGCCCAGCCACAAGGCCCTGGCACAGCGCTCCCTGCTCCCTGAATGAGAGTGTCCAGTGGAGATCCTGGCCCGAGCAAGGCAGGCACTCTCACTTTATTGGGAGACAAAAAGAGGGTCTTGCTTGCAGTGCCTAATTGCTGACCAAGAGCGACCTTGGTCCCTCTAGGCATATAGTACTGGGAGAGGTTGGGCACTGCTACAGGGTATAGAGGCAGAGCTAAAAGACAGCTACACCCCCAGAAGATCTGATCTACCCTGGGTCTTGACTACAAATCCACAGGAAGGACAGGCAGCTGGGATCAACCTGCTCAGCCAGAACGTTTGTGTGTGGACCTTATTCTAGGTCCCAAGACTGCTGATCTGAATTACAGCAGTAAAGTCCAAACAGATATCTACTTTGGCTGGCTCAGCCTGGAGCCCAGGGGGCAGACGAAAATCACCAGAAGTGAAACCAGATCACCTACCTGTTCCACAAAAATATCCCCTGATACCCACAGGCAAGAGCACCTGACCTAAAATCAGTCATCAATTAACCACTCTCAACCAGCAAAGGTCACTACAAAATACCTTCCAACACCAGAGCCATCAAAATGACAAGAGGACAGTGTAAGAATCCTATCAAAAACCAAAACAGTTTGGCATCTCTGGATTCCAACATTCCCAATAAAAACAACCTAGAGAACCTAACAGCAATGGATAGGCAAGAAAATGACCTCAAGTCCTTAGTAAAGAAGATGATAATGGAAGAAACAAATAAAATCTGTAAACAAATGCAGGAGGAGGCAAACAAGAGGGCTGAAGAGTTAAAAGAGTCATATAAAGAGGCACTTGAAGAATTTCAGAAAAATATAAGTAACCAGATGATGGAAATCATTAAAACAGTCCAAGACATGAAGATAAAAATGGAAGCTATGATGCAGGAACACACAGAAGAAAAACGTGATCAAGAGTCTGCAAAGAGGAAAGCAAGCATCTCAGAGGTGGCCTTATCTAACAGATTGCAAGAAATGGAAGAACGAATATCAGGACTTGAAGATACAATCACAAAACTGGAAACAACCATTCAGGGAAATGCTAAATCTGAAAAGTTCCTAACACAGACCATTCAAGAACTAAAAGACCACATGAAAAGACGAAACTTGCGAATAATAGGGATGCAGGAGAAACTGAAAAGCCGACCCCACAGCCCAGAACACATCTTTAATCAAATAATGGAGGAAAATTTTTCCAATTTGAAGAAAGAGATGCATACGAGCATACAAGAGGCCTACAGAACACCAAATAGAATAGACCTGAAAAGAAAATCTTCCCGCCACATAATAATAACAACACAAAATATACAGAACAAGGAAACAATATTGAAAGCGGCAAGAGAAAAAGGCCGAGTAACATACGAAGGCAAACCTATCAGAATTACTCCTGACTTCTCAGCAGAGACCATGAAAGCCAGAAGGGCCTGGACAGAGGTGCTGCAAACCATAAGAGAACACAGATACCAGGCAAGACTACTATATCCAGCAAAATTATCAATAACCATTGACGGAGAAGACAAGTTATTTCATGACAAAAACAAATTCAAACAGTACCTAGCCACAAATCCGGCTTTACAGAAGCTATTAGAAGGAAAACTCCACCCCAACTGGTCAAACTACAACCAAAACTACATAGGAAATAGGTAAATATACCATTGCAAAATCACAACCTCACAAAATCTCAACTGTTACAAATACCAAAAATGAAGGGACTTACCAATCACTGGTCATTAATATTTCTCAACGTCAATGGTCTCAACTCTCCAATAAAAAGACACAGACTAACGGAATGGATGCATAAACATGATCCAACATTCTTCTGCATTCAAGAAACACACCTCAACCACAAGGACAGACATTGCCTCAGAGTAAAAGGTTGGGGAAAAATATTCCAAGCAAATGGTCACAAGAAGCAAGCTAGGGTAGCCATTCTAATATCTAATAAAATAGACTTTCAACCAAAATTAATCAAACGAGATGAGGATGGTCACTTCGTACTCGTCAAGGTAAAGTCAACCAAGAAGACATCACAATTTTGAACATTTATGCTCCGAATACAAGGGCTCCCACATTTGTAAAAGAGTTATTAACAAAGCTTGCCCCACTCATTGATACCCACACATTAATAGTAGGAGACTTCAACACCCCTCTTTCACTCAAGGATAGGTTTTTGAATCAAAATATAAGCCGGGAAATGACCTCATTAACCAATGTCATGAATCAAATGGATCTAACAGATATCTACAGAACTTTCCACCCAAATGCAAAGGATTATACATTTTTCTCAGCACCCCATGGAACGTTCTCTAAAAATTGATCACATAGTTGGTCATGAAGCAAACCTCAATAGATACAAGAAGATTGAAATAATACCTTGTATCTTTTTTTTTTTTTTTTTTTTTTTTTTTTTTTTTTTTTTTTTTTTTTTTTTTATTAATTTATTCTTGTTACATCTCAATGTTTATCCCATCCCTTGTATCCTCCCATTCCTCCCCCCCCCATTTTCCCATTATTCCCCTCCCCTATGACTGTTCCTGAGGGGGATTACGTCCCCCTATATATTCTCATAGGGTATCAAGTCTCTTCTTGGCTACTTGCTGTCCTTCCTCTGAGTGCCAACAGGTCTCCCCCTCCAGGGGACATGGTCAAATGTGAGGCACCAGAGTATGTGAGAAAGTCGTATCACACTCTCCACTCAACTGTGGAGAATATTCTGACCATTGGCTAGATCTGGGAAGGGGTTTAAAGTTTACCTCCTGTATTGTCCTTGGCTGGTGCCTTAGTTTGAGCGGGACCCCTGGGCCCAAATCTGCCTATCATATTGTTCTACTTGTAGATTTCTAGGACCCTCTGGATCCTTTTATTTTGCTGTTCTCCCATGCGTCTCTCATTTAGAGTCCCAATAGGATGCCTTCCCCTCTGTCCCAGTTTCCTGGTAAGTGAAGGCTTTCGTGGGACATGCCCCTTGGGCTAGTATGCAGATATAAGTGAGTATATACCATTTGATTCTTTCTGCTTCTGGGTTAACTCACTAATTATGATCATTTCTAGCTCAATCCATTTATCCACAAATTTCGGGAATTCCTTGTTTTTAATAGCTGAGTAGTATTCCATAGTGTATATGTACCACAGTTTCTTTATCCACTCTTCTACTGAGGGACACTTAGGCTGTTTCCATGTTCTGGCTATTATGAATAAGGCTGCTATGAACATGGTTGAGCAAATTTTCTTGTTGTGTGCTGGAGCATCTTCTGGGTATATTCCAAGGAGTGGAATAGCTGGGTCTTGAGGAAGCCCTATTCCCATTTTTCTGAGATAGCACCAGATAGATTTCCAAAGTGGCTGTACTAGTTTGCATTCCCACCAGCAATGAAGGAGTGTTCCTCTCTCCCCACATCCTCGCCAGCATGTGGTGTCGCTTGAATTTTTGATCTTAGCCATTCTGATGGGTGTAAGATGGAATCTCAGAGTTGTTTTGATTTGCATTTCCCTGATGACTAAGGAGGTTGAGCATTTCTTTAAGTGTTTCTCAGCCATTTGATACTCCTCTGTTGAGAATTCTCTGTTTAGTTCCAAGCCCCATTTCTCAATTGGGTTATTCGGTTTGGTGGTGTTTAATTTCTTGAGTTCTTTATATATTTTGGATATTAGACCTTTGTCAGATGTAGGGTTGGTGAAGATTTTTTCCCAGTCTGTAGGCTGTCGCTTTGTTCTCTTGACAGTGTCTCCTGCCTTACAGAAGCTTCTCAGCCTCATGAGGTCCCATTTATTAATGGTTGACATTAAGGCCTGGGCCGTTGGTGTCCTGTTCAGGAAGTTGTCTCCTGTGCCAATATGTTCCAGGCTCTTTCCCACTTTTTCTTCTAAGTGAGTTAGTGTCTCTGGTTTTATGTTGAGGTCTTTAATCCACTTGGATTTGAGTTTTGTGCAAGGTGACAAATATGGGTCCAGTTTCATTTTTTTACACATAGACCTCCAGTTAGACCAGCACCATTTGTTGAAGATGCTATCCTTTTTCCATTGAATGGATTTGGCTTCTTTGTCAAAAATCAAGTGACCATATGTGTGTGGATTCATATCTGGGTCTTCGATTCGATTCCACTGATCAACCAGCCTGTTGCTGTGCCAGTACCATGCTGTTTTAAGTACTATTGCTTTATAGTACAGTTTGAGATCAGGTATGGAGATTCCTCCGGAGCATCTTTTATTGTACAAGATTGTTTTAGCTATTCTGGGTTTTTTGTTTTTCCATATGAAGTTCAGAATTGAACTTTCAATGTCTTTAAAAAATTGTGTAGGTATTTTGATAGGGATTGCATTGAATCTGTAGATTGCTTTTGGTAGGATGGCCATTTTTACTATGTTAATTCTCCCGATCCATGAGCAAGGAAGATCACGCCATCTTCTCAGGTCATCTTCAATCTCTTTCTTCAGAGTTTTGAAATTTTTTTCATACAAGTCCTTCACTTGCTTAGTTAGGGTAACTCCTAGATATTTTATATTGCTTGTGGCTAATGTGAAGGGTGTGGTTTTCCTAATTTCTTCCTCTGCAAGCTTGTCATTTGTGTATAGGAAGGCTACAGACTTTTTTGAGTTAATTTTGTATCCAGCCAATTTGCTGAAGGTGTTTATCAGCTTTAGGAGTTCTCTGGTGGAGTTTTGAGGGTCACTTATGTACACTATCATATCATCTGCAAAGAGGGATAATTTGACTTCCTCCTTTCCCATTTGGATCCCCTTGATCTCCTTTTGTTGTCTTATTGCTCTGGCTAGAACTTCGAGTACTATATTGAAGAGATATGGAGAGAGTGGGCAGCCTTGCCTTGTTCCCGATTTGAGAGGAATTTCCTGAGTATCTCACCATTTACTTTGATTTTGGCTATTGGCTTGCTGTATATAGCCTTTATTATGTTGAGGAAAGTGCCTTGTATCCCCGATCTCTCTAAAACTTTAAACATGAATGGGTGTTGAATTTTATCAAATGCTTTCTCTGCATCCAAGGAGATAATCATGTGGTTTTTTATTTTCAGTTTGTTTATATGATGGATTACATTGATGGATTTCCGTATATTAAACCATCCCTGCATGCCTGGAATGAAGCCTACTTGGTCATGATGAATGATATCTTTGATGTGCTCCTGTATTCGTTTTGCAAGTATTTTATTTAGTATTTTTGCATCTATGTTCATAAGAGAAATTGGTCTGAAATTCTCTTTCTTTGTTGAGTCTTTGTGAGGTTTAGGTATCAATGAGACTATGGCCTCATAGAATGAATTTGGTAATTTTCCATCCATTTCTATCTTTTGGAGTAGCTTGAAGAGTATCGGTATTAGCTCGCCCTTAAAGGTCTGGTAGAATTCTGCACTGAAACCATCTGGCCCTGGGCTTTTTTTGGTTGGGAGACTATCGATGATTGCTTCTATTTCTGCAGGGGAAAGGGGACTATTTAGCTTGTTTATATGTTCTTCACTCAACTTTGGCAAGTGAATTTGATCAAGAAAATCGTCCATTTCCCTTAGATTTTCAAATTTTGTGGCGTATATGCCTTCAAAGTAGGATCTTATGATTCTTTGAATTTCTTCAGTGTCTGTTGTTATGTCTCCCTTTTCATTTCTGATTTTGTTGATTTCAATACTGTCTCTCTGCCTTTTAGTTAGTTTGGCTAATGGTCTGTCTATCTTGTTGATTTTCTCAAAGAACCAGCTTTTGGTTTTGTTGATTCTTTGGACTGTTTTCTTAGTTTCTAATTTGTTAATTTCAGCCCTGAGTTTGATTATTTCCAAGCGTCTACTCCTCTTGGGTGTTTCTGCTTCTTTTTTTCTAGGGCTTCCAGTTGTGTTGTTAAGATGCTTATGTGCAATGTTTCCAATTTCTTTTTAAAGACACTTAGTGCTATGAATTTTCCTCTTAGCACTGCTTTCAATGTATCCCACAAATTTGGGTATGTTGTTTCTTCATTTTCATTGAATTTCAGAAACTCCTTGATTTCTTTCTTTATTTCTTCCCTGACCCAGGTGTCATTTAGCAGAGAGTTGTTTAGTTTCCACAAACGTGTAGGCTTTTTGTTATTTCTGTTGTTGTTGAATTGCAGCCTAAGAGCATGGTGATCTGATAGGATACAAGGTATTATTTCAATCCTCTTGTATCTGTTGAGGCTTGCTTTGTGACCTACGATGTGATCAATTTTGGAGAAGGTTCCATGGGGTGCAGAGAAGAAGGTGTATTCTTTCTTGTTTGGGTGAAAGGTTCTATAGATATCTGTTAGATCCATTTGACCCATGGCATTGGTTAATGATGTTATTTCTCGGCTTAGTTTCTGTTTCAATGACTTATCCTTCAGTGAGAGTGGGGTGTTGAAGTCTCCCACTATTATTGTGTGGGGATCGATGTGTGGTTTAAGCTTTTTTAGGAGATCTTTTACATATGTGGGTGCCCTTGTATTGGGAGCATAGATGTTCAGAATTGTGATGTCATCTTGGTTGACTTTACCTTTGATAAGTATGAAGTGTCCTTCCTCATCCCTTTTGATTAATTTTGGTTGAAAGTCTATTTTGTTCGATACTAAAATGGCTACACCTGCTTGCTTCTTGTGACCATTTGCTTGGAATATTTTTTTCCAACCTTTTACCCTGAGGTAATGCCTTTCATTATGGGTGAGATGTGTTTCTTGGATGCAGAAGAATGTTGGGTCTTGTTTATGTACCCATTCGGTTAGTCTGTGTCTTTTTATTGGAGAATTGAGGCCATTGATGTTGAGAGATATTAATGACCAGTGACTGTTAAGAGTCTTAATTTTGATGTTGTTTCCAGTCGAGCGTTTGTGTAGTTGTGTTTTTGCCATGGGATAGTTATCTATTTCCTGGGTAGTTTTGGTTGTAGCTTGACCCTTTGGGATGGAGTTTTCCTTCTAGTACCTTCTGTAAAGCTGGGTTTGTGGATAGGTACTGTTTGAATTTGTTTTGTCATGGAATATTTTGTTTTCTCCATCAATGGTTATTGATAATTTTGCTGGGTAAAGTAGTCTGGCCTGGCATCTGTGTTCTCTTAGGGTTTGCAGGATCTCTGTCCAGGACCTTCTGGCTTTTATGGTCTCTGCTGAGAAGTCAGGTGTAATTCTGATAGGTTTACCATTAAATGTTATTTGGCCCTTTTCCCTTGCAGCTTTTAATATTTTTTCTTTGTTCTGCATGTTTTGTGTTTTGATTATTATGTGGCGGGCAGTTTTTCTTTTCTGGTCAATTCTATTTGGTGTTCTGTAGGCCTCTTGTATGTTTATAGGCATCTCTTTCTTTAGATTGGGGAAATTTTCTTCTATGATTTTGTTGAGAATAGTTTCTGGGCCCTGGAGTCTGATGTCTTCTCTTTCTTCAATGCCTATTATCCGCAAATTTCTTCTTTTCATGGTGTCCTTAATTTCTTGGATGTTTTGTGTCAGGAGTTTTCCAGATTTGGCATTTTCTTTAATGGTTGATTCAATATCTGTGATTGTATCTTCTAGCCCTGAGATTCGTTCTTCCATCTCTTGGATTCTGTTAGAAAAGCTCACCTCTGTGTTGCTCGCCTTCTTCTCTGAGGTCTCACGTTCTCGTTTTTCTTCTGTCTGTGTGTTTATCATTGAATCCATTTTCATTTTCAGATCTTGAACTGATTTTTTGATTTCTTTCATCTGATTTTTTGTATATTCCTGAGTTTCTTCCATTGCCTCTTTATAGGTCTTCAGAGCTTGAACCGTTTTAGCTATTTCTTTCATCTGGTTGTTTGCATTTTCCTGCAATTTTTCCAGTTCCACTCTATGTGCTTCTTTTATGTCTCTCACCTGTTTGTCTGCGTCTTCCTGCATTTGATTACGAATTTTATTTGTTTCCTCCATTATCATCCTCATTACTAAGGATTTGAGGTCATTTTCTTGTATTTCCGTTGTATTTGAGTTCTCTGGGTGGTTTTCTTTGGGATAGCTGGAAACTGGAGACGCCATGTTGTTTTGGGGTTTTTTGCGTATGCTTTTTCGTTGTCCTTTAGACATCTTGCCGTCTTTGTTTTTGTTGGGTAGCTTCCAGAGTTGAATGGAGGGTGTCTGATGATAGATTCACTTGTTTTCTTACGATTTCCCTAGGCTGCGAGCTCAAAGCTTCACTGGTGTGGATGTTAGGAGGTTAGCCCTGTTGTTCTGGTCTCTCACAGCCAATGATCCTCAGTCCCTCTCTGCTGTGGATCCTGCAATTGTTCTGGGTCTCTGAATGAGCGTTGGGTCAGGCCAAGGTATCCACAGCCTTCTGTGTTCCCTGCCAAGTCCAGCCAGGAGCACTGGGACCGAACCACGGGCAGAACTCAGCTAGATTCTCAGGGCCAGAACCGTCTGCCAAGCTCAGCTAGGGATTTTGGGCCCAAAATGCACACAGGGCCCAGCCAGAATTTTTGGGCTGGGACTACGCACCAAGCTCCACTAGGGCCTTTTGGCCCAAAGTGCGTGCTGTGGTCAGTTATTGACTCAGGGCCCGAACTGACCACCAATCTCAGCCAGGAATTCTGGATTCAAACTGTACACTGTGTCCAACCAGAGTCTTAGAGCTGGTGGAACCGAGAGCTCTGTCCAGCCTGTGCCACAGCAGGAGAACTGCGGCTGCTCTGAGTTAGCGCCAGTGGTGGGACAAGTGCTCCGCCCAGACTGTGTCCCCGCAGGGGAGCTGCCGCTGAGCTGAGGTGGTGCCTAGGATGGAACCGAGCACGTCACCAAGCCTGCGCCACAGCAGGAGAACTGTGGCTGCTCTGAGTTAGCGCCAGTGTTGGAACAAGTGCTCCGCCCGGACTGTGTCCCCGCAGGGGAGCTGCCGCTGAGCTGAGGTGGTGCCTAGGATGGAACCGAGCACGTCACCAAGCCTGCGCCACAGCAGGAGAACTGCGGCTGCTCTGAGTTAGCGCCAGTGGTGGGACAAGTGCTCCGCCCAGACTGTGTCCCCGCAGGGGAGCTGCCGCTGAGCTGAGGTGGTGCCTAGGATGGAACCGAGCACGTCACCAAGCCTGCGCCACAGCAGGAGAACTGCGGCTGCTCTGAGTTAGCGCCTGTGGTGAAACCAAGTGCTCCGCCCAGACTGTGTCACCGCAGGGGAGCTGCCGCTGAGCTGAGGTAGTGCCTAGTGTGGAGCAGCGTGCTCAACTACGCCTGCGCCACAGCAGGGGAGCTATGGCCACGCTGAGTTAGTGCCTCAGGCAGAATTGTTTGCTGGGCCGGGCCAATACCCGGGACTCTGGGGCCGAACTGTCCGCCGAGTCCAATCTGGGTCCAAAGGCTCCACGCGACCCAAATCCTGCCCCGAGTCCCCTCTCCCGCAGCAATTCCCACCAGCCACCACACCAATCGCCTCCACCGGAAGGCTATGAGCTGCAAACCTCAGCCGCTGCTGCTGGTGCCGCTGGTGCTGCCGCCTCTACCGCTGCCGCTCCGATCAGAGAAAAACCACGCTCCTCCCGTGTGCAGGGGCACGCAGGTCCTCCGCACCCTGGTCCCTCCGAACCGTGGAGCACTCCCGCTGCCGTGATGTTCAGACCTCGGTGTTCCTGGCTCAGAAATCTGTGCAATTCCCTGAATTGTTCACTGGAGCCTCCAAACGCGGTCCACACTGCTCGCCGCCATCTTGGATCCTCTCCAATACCTTGTATCTTATCAGATCACCGTGGTCTAAGGCTGGACTTCAACAGCAAGAGAAAAAACAAAAAGAATACTAACACCTGGAAACTAAAAAACTTTCTACTTAATGACACATGGGTAATGGAAGAAATAAGGGAAGAAATAAAAGACTTCCTGAAATTCAATGAAAATGATGGAACAACATACCCACGTTTGTGGGACACATTGAAAGCAGTGCTAAGAGGAAAATTCATAGCACTAAGCGCCTTCAAAAAGAAAAAGGAATCATCCCACATAAACAACCTAACAACACATCTGGAAGCTCTAGAAAAAAAAAGAAGCAGAAACACCCAAGAGGAGTAGACGCCTAGAAATAATCAAACTCAGGGCTGAAATCAATAAATTAGAAACAAAGAGAACAATCCAAAGAATCAACAAAACTAAGAGCTGGTTCTTTGAGAAAATTAACAAGATAGACAAACCGTTAGCCAATCTAACTAAAAGACTGAGAAACACTATCCAAATTAACAAAATCAGAAATGGAAAGGGAGACATAACAATAGACACCGAAGAAATACAAAGAATCGTAAGAACCGACTTTAAAGGCATTTATGCCACAAAATTCGAAAATTTAACGGAAATGGACAAATTTCTTGACCGATTCCATTTGCCGAAATTGAACCAAGTCCAGATAAACAAATTAAATAGCCCTATTTCACCCATAGAAATAGAAGCAACCATTGATAGTCTCCTAACCAAAAAAAGCCCAGGGCCAGATGGTTTCAGTGCAGAATTCTACCAGACCTTCAAAGAGGAGCTAATACCGATACTATTTAAGCTATTCCAAAAGATAGAAATGGACGGAATATTACCAAATTCCTTCTATGAGGTTTAGGTTGATACCTAAACCTCATAAAGATCCAATAAACATGAATGGGTGTTGGATTTTGTCAAATGCTTTTTCTGCATCTAAGGAGATGATCATGTGGTTTTTTTTTTCTTTCTGTTTGGTTATATGATGGATTTCCATATATTAAACTATCCCTGCATGCCTGAAATGAAGCCTACCTGGTCATGGTGAATGATATCTTTGATATGTTCTTGTATTTGTTTTGCGAGTATTTTATTGAGTATTTTTGCATCAATGTTCATAAGAGAAAGTGGTCTGAAATTCTCTTTTTTTTTGTTGGGTCTTTGTGAGGTTTAGGTATCAACATGACCGTGGACTCATAGAATGAACTTGGTAATGTTCAATCTGTTTCTATCTTTTGGAGTAGCTTGAAGAGTATTGGTGTTAGCTCTTCTTTGAAGGTCTGGTAGAATTCTGTGCTGAAACCATCTGGCCCTGTACTTTTTTTGGTTAGGAGACTATCAATGATTGTTTCTATTTCTATAGGAGAAATAGGACTATTCATTTGTTTATCTGATCCTGATTCAATTTTGGCAAGTGGACTCGATCAAGAAAAATGTCCATTTCCCTTAGATTATCAAATTTTGTGGCATATATATCTTTAAAGTAGGATCTTATGATTCTTTGTATTTCCTCGGTGTCCGTTATTGTGTCTCCCTTTTCATTTCTGCTTTTGTTGATTTGGATAGTGTCTCTCTGGCTTTTAGTTAGTTTGGCTAACAGTTTGTCTATCTTGTTGATTTTCTCAAAGAACCAAGTCCTTGTTTTGTTGATTCTTTGAATTGTTCTCTTTGTTTCTAATTTATTGATTTCAGCCCTGAGTTTGATTATTTCCAGATGTCTACACCTCTTGGGTGTTTCTGCTTCTTTTTTTTTTTTTCCTAGGGCTTCCAGTTGCTTATATGGGATGTTTCTACTTTCTTTCTAAAGGCACTTAATGCTATTATTTTCCCTCTTAGCACTGCTTTCAATGTGTCCCACAAATTTGGGTATGTTGTTCCTCCATTATCATTGAATTTCATGAAGTCCTTAATTTCTTTCTTTATTTCTTCCCTGACCCACATGTCATTAAGTAGAAAGTTGTTTAGTTTTCATGTGTTTGTAGGCTTTTTGTTATTTCTCTTGTTGTTGAAGTCCAGCCTTAGACCACAGTGATCTGATAGGATGCAAGGTATTATTTCAATCTTCTTGTATCTGTTGAGGCTTGCTTTGTGACCTACTATGTGATCAATTTTGGAGAAGGTTCCATGGGGTGCTGAAAAGAAGGTATAATCCTTTGTGTTTGGGTGAAAAGTTCTATAAATATCTGTTAGATCCATTTGATTCATGGTGTTGGTTAATGATGTTATTTCTCAGCTTAGTCACCTATTCTTCAGTGAAAGTGGGGTGTTGAGGTCTCCACTATTAATGTGGGGGGATCGAAGTGTGGTTTAAGCTTTTTTAATAGTTCTTTTACAAATGTGAGTGCCCTTGTATTGGGAGCATAGATGTTCAGAATTATGATGTTGTCTTGATTGATTTTATCTTTGATGCGTATGAAGTGCCCTTCCTCATCCCTTTTGATTAATTTTGGTTGAAAGTCTATTTTATTAGATATTAAAATGGCTACACTAGCTTGCTTCTTGTGACCATTTGCTTGGTATATTTTTTTCCAGCCTTTTACTTTGAGATAATGTTTGTCCTTGTGGGTGAGATGTGTTTCTTGAATACAGAAGAATGTTGGGTCTTGTTTGTGAACATTTTTTGAGATATGTCTCAGCTACTTTTATTTCTCTGTTTGATAACTCTCTGTTCGCATCCTAAGACCAGTTTTTGAATGGGTTGTTTGCTTGCTTGAGTTTTGTTTTTTTGAGTTCTTTGTCTATTCTGCATTCAAATACTCTGTCAACGAATGTTTCCCATTCTGTAGGTGTTCTTTTTACTTTGTTGGTTGTTGATTTAGCTGTTCAGAGGATTTTATATTAATTTATGAGGTTTATCTTTTCAATTGGGGGCCTTAATTCCTGGAAAAATGGAGTCCAATCAGAAAAGCTTCTCCTACACCTATATCACGTACTACCTGTGTTTTCTATTAGAAGTTTCATTGTTTCTGGTTTTCATTTAATTCTGTGATCCACTCAGAGACTGTTTTATGAAAACTGATAGATGTAGGTCTAATTTCTTTTCACATGTGACTATGCAATTTTTTCCACATGATTTGCTGAAGATGTTATCTTTTCATCAGTGTATGTCATTAGCATCTCTGTAAAATATAAAATGTTGTAGTTATGCATTCTCATGTTTGGATCTTCTATTTTGTTCAACTTGTCTAAATGTCTGTTTTTATATCAATACCACACTGGTTTATTATTATTATTATTATTATTATTATTATTATTATTATTATTATTATTATTATTATTATACCACCACTACTCAGTAATATATCTTACTGTCAAGAATGGTGATCCATTCAGTATTATTTCAGTATTTTTAGATATTTTTGGTGTCTTTTTGTGGTTCCAAATGAATATTAGGAGTTTTTCTATTTTTGTAAAAAATGAGATGGTGATTTTGACTGGGATTATATTTAATCTATAATTTGGTTTTGGTAGAATGATAATTATTATGATATTAATTTTACCAATCCATAAGCAATGGATATCCTCCCATTTTCATTGAATAGGTCTTTTATCTCCTTGCTTAGGTTTATTCTGAGATATTTTATTGTCTTTGAGGCTATTGTGAATGGGGGTATGTCCATGATCTCTTCTGTGTGTTTGTGGATGGTGAAAACCTATTGAATTTTTTAAGTTAATTCAGCCATTTATCTGATGTTGTTGATTATTTTTAGAAGTTTTTCTTTCTTATAGAATTTCTGGACCTCTTATGTTTAATAGCACATCATCTTTAAATAGGTATAATTTCATTTTTTTCCTGGTTATATCTCTTTAATTTCTTTTTTTGCTTTGTTGGTCCAGCTAGTGCTTCAAGCACAATATTGTAACTGAGTAGATATAGTGGGAAGACCTATCCCATTCCTGATTTCAAATAGATTGCTTCAACTCTTCCCCATTTAGGAGGTTGTTTGCTTATGGTTTGTTGTATATAGCTTTTATTATGTTGAGGTATGTTCCCTCCAGTTCTACCCCCTCTAGGACTTTAATCAAGACAGCATGTTGGATTTTGTAAAGGTTCCTTTTGTATCTATTGATCTGATCAAGTGATTTTCATCACTTGAGTCCATTTTTTTAAGCTATTGCATTTATTAATTTGCATATGTTGAATGGGCCTTGAATCTTGAGGAAAAAGCCAGGTTCGTGATGGTGGATAATCTTTTTTATGTATGTCTATATTCAGTTTTCAAGCTTCTCAAGTGGATTTTTTGATTTGATGTTCATCAGGCTATTTGCCTGTTGTTTTCCCTTCTGCTGAGTCTTTACATGATTTTGGTATTAGGTTAATATTGGCTTCATAAAAAAAGCGTTTGGGAATTCTTCTTTTATTTCTTTGACTAATATAAAAAAAGATTAGCTATAGATCTTTGAAAGTCTGGTAGAATTCTGCTGTGACTTTATCTGGACCTACACATTATTTAGTTTAAGGCTTTTTACTGGTTTTGATTTCTTTATTTGTTATGTGTTTGTTTAGGTTGCTAATATCTTCTTGGTTAACTTTGATGATTTTGATGAATGTAGAAAATCCCTTTCTTTAGATTTTTCAATTTAATGGAGTCCAGGTATTTAAAATATTCCCTTATAATATTCTGAACTTTTATGTGTTTGTTGTAGTGTTTTCTACTTCATGGGTAAGCTTTTTAGTTTAGGTAACTTTTTCAGTTAGTTGGGCCAAGAGTCTGTCAATCTGGTTTATCTTCACAAAGAACTAGCTCTTAGATTCATTGATTACTTGTATTGTTTTCTTTGTTTCTATTTCATTAATTTCTGTTCTGTTTTTTTATTATTTCTTGCTGTCCATTTGATTTTGGTTTGGGTTTGGTTTGCTCTTATGTTTCCAAACTCTTGAGTTGTATCATTAAGTCATTTATTTATGCTCTTTCTGATTGTTTATTGTAACTAGAAATTTCCACCTTAGAGCTGCTTTAAATGTGTCTTAGATGTTTTAATGTGTTGTATTCTTATTTTCATTTAGTTCCAAAAATACGTTTATCTTTAATGAGTCATTCTTTCACCCATTCATCATTGAGTGTTTAAATTCCATGAGTTCGGGACAGCACACTCTTTCTCTTACACATTCTCTTCATAAATCATTGCTTTAAAATTGTTGCCTTATGGATTCTTAGTTTTGCTTCCATTTCAGCAAATATTTTATGGCTCAGTCTCTGTTCATGTAGGATATTTTTATAAAGCTTTTCATGCTTATTCAAGAAACTCCCAAAACTTAGTATTAGGTTCCTCTTATAGATAATGGTGTCTTTCAGTAAGTTCAGGAGAAGAAACATAAGAAAATTCTAGTTTCCTGACTCAAAGCAAGTAGAAACGGTTACTGATTAATATAGTGGTGTAGTAGAAGTTACAACAGAAATGAGGAAAATCACTTTTTTTCTCAGCTAGATCTAGAAAATGAATATTTTTCAGGAGTTTATTCTTTTTTATTTTACAGGATTAAATTATGACTAAGAGCTAATTTTAAAATGTCTTGTGGTGTTTTGCGTCTGAAAGAATGGTAGAAATTATTCAGAAAGTTTAAATATAAGTGAAATTATTAATTTCCCAGTTAAAAATCACAAGTGATCTCATCTTTGAAGCTAAATGTATTACTTGAAAGTTGAAAAACATTTAATTAAAGTAAATGGGCTGCCATACTATCAGTTGCTATTAATTTTATCCCATTTATCTTAAGATACAGCAAATTATGAAAGCAGAAGTAAAAACATAGTGGCATTTGCTAGCTAATTTCACTTGGTAGTCTACCAATATTATAGACACATCATTAATTACAGCCAGACACAGACTGAACCCCTGCCTGAAAGCCTTCCTCCTAATGCAGCCCTTAGCTCTGGCTACTATCAGAAACATGTTTCATCTTTAAAAGTTATCAAAATATTGATCTGAAACTTCTAAGTATAATTGCCTGCTTCACAATCCCATTGTCTAGAGAACAAAGTGTTGGCAACATTTGTCATTTCTGGACTATTATTCTCCTAACACTAAAGAAGATAAAGCTGCAGATCAATGACCTGGGAAATCCCGAGTGCTTCGTGGTCACCTGTTCTGTCAACATTGTCTTCTCGGGAAAGGAGCAAAGTTAATCCATATGCCGTACTCATGTGATTGCAACTGATAAGGGATGTATGATGTTAATCATAAATCAATTTTTGTACTCACTATTCTAAGACCTTCTGTGAAGGAGAAATCTTATTTGTAATCTATCTTCAGTATGTAGATAGGTTGCCATAACTTATTGAATTTACTACGTTAAAACATGGTGTGATTCAGGGTTATCCACTTTTCTCCTTTTCTACCTGTGTGAATGTATATATAAATGCATTATATGAGTTGGTATACTACAATATATAACAGATATTTTTACATAAATTTCATAATAGTATCTTGGAAAGTTGAAATCAACCTGCTTAAACATTGTTTGCAATAAGCATTAACAATTTTCCTCAAAAGCAATTTTCTCAAGAAGAACTAGAGATGCAAATTGAACATAGTCCTACCTGAGATGACAAAAACAAGTCAAAAATACTGAATGGCAAATTGCCCTGTTCATCTAATTAGATGAACTGCTAAAGGAATGGGTCAGCCCAGATACACAAGAGCACATAATTGAATTCCTAGAGTTAGTTGATCAAGCTTCGTTCTTTCTCGTCTCCTCTGACAAAAAAGAGACTGGAGGAGGACACTTTTATTCTGTTGTGTGTGCACTGGAATTCACTGTCCTGGGTTCACAGCACTTTTGCCTGATGTTTTCCTTACAAGTGCACCACCACAAAGTATCCTGCTGGGTGTGAGCTGAAACCATGCCACTTTCCCCTACCACCTGAGAATTTTCTAATTGGGATGCTATTTCCTGTTCCTGAGTCCCAAGTCTCATAATTCCAACTGTGTCAATTGTTAATCTGGGCATAACTTCCTAAAAGTGACTCCAAGAATAATCTCTCAGGCAACATTTAGTTGACTAGAAAAGAGTCCCTGAGCAAATAATTTCTCTGGTTAATTGATATTTTTAAATTTTTGGTTGAGTGTTAATGTGTTAGGGATAGGTTTGGCTGCTTATTGTATAATTACATTAGCTAAAAATAATGAGGAATTTATTTATCTTCCATGTGAAGAATGACTGATATTTCTATTGCTGGAATTCTGTGGTGGTTCTGTGATGTCATCATGCCACTAGGTACTTTCCAGATCACTGCTATGCCACCCTGGAGCCTCTATGCAAATTCCAATATGGCCACTCCAGTTCCAGATTCTCCATTAGCACTTTAGGTAATAGGATGGACTCAACTGTGAGGTAATATGGTGCTCCATTCTGTCAGGAGACATCTCAGAAGCCCTACATGACAGAACTCTCATTGCCCAGAGCTTAAATCACTCGTCAGGTCCCCATACAGCTACAGATGGGATATGAAATGCAGGTTTTACATGTAGCAATATTCAGTTAAAGACTGGAGTCTTACCAGAGATTGCGTATTGAACAGTCATGTTCACTGTGTCACAATTCCTTTTCCAGTAATCAGAGGGGGGAAAATCCCACTAGAATAGAAGAAAAATAGGACTGTGAAACTCAAATTACTTCTTAGATAGTAAATTAAAATGTAGCATTTGTTACTAAGTTGGCATGTGATGATGAGATTAAGTCTGAATCAGTCTGGTTCTTCTCCTCCTAGTCACCGCGTACTGCAGATCAAAACGAGATTGAAAGCTACTTGTGTGCAGGGATTGGACTTCATTTACATGAATGCTAAGAGCTTATCCATTACAAACACAAAAAGCAAGCACTGATGTTTAAAAGAATAAAGTGACTTGACATTCAAATAAAAGCATGAAAAAAAAAAAAAAAAAAAAAAAACATGGTTGTCAGTGACCTAAAGGTACCAGTTAGTACCAAAGAATGCCATGCAATCCTTCTGTACACTCCAACATGTCTTCTTTCTTCAATGGAGGCAATAAGCCCTCCTGTGATGGGAATCATAAAATGGTCACAATGGGTCTAAACTTAGTGTGCCATCTACCATTCTCCTACCCACCCTAGTCAGCACATGGTGCTTGACTGACTCCTTCTCCTCCTGTCAACTCTCCTACATATTATTAGTCCTCCGGAGTTTCACCTTCTGGTTCCAGCATCTATCCAAACTGTTCTCCCTATGTTGCTACATCCCTATCTGAACTAACACCACATCTCACGTGCCTATTATCTCTTGTGTGGTGTTTTCAAAGCTTGTTAACTGCATTCATTTCCTGCAGCCTTGTCTCTCCCATCACATTTTTCCGTGGAGCAGTCATAATAATCTTTCTGAAACACACACCTTGTAATGACAGTCCCCTAATTAAAGCCATTCAGTGAGTTCATTTCCCTTACAGCCAAGGTTAAGTACCTTAGGATGCACATGAAGCCCCATATTACCTGGCCTTCAGCAACTTCAGCTTTTTCTATGTACCTTCCTGTCCCCTCCCTTTTATCCACTCACAGCTAACTGCTTAATGTCTTTTGAATGCATAATGTTCTCCCTGTAAAGTGGCCATTTTTCTCATTTGAAATGATGCTCTTTCTCTTTCTCCCTCTCCCAATTTGTTGCAGTATCTGGCAATGCTAACCCACTTATAGCCATTAGTCATTTCCTCAGAGAAAACCTCTTGGAGTCTCACCCAACCCAAAGATGTGAAGTACCTCAGGCCTCTACTCACACAATATCCTGTGCTTTGGATACCATGGCCACAGTGAGTCTTGTTTCTAATTTTATTGCTCCTGACTTTGGTCACAATTGATTGCTACTTCTATAAATATGATAATGTCTCTTCTCTGGCTTGTTCATTGCACCTGCACCACATACAGTAAAAAATTATATGTACAGTATAAATTTCAATTAATCTCTTTCAAGAGATACAATGTAGATACTAAAACACCAGAAACAAACATAGACATGATCTTTGTAATTACGGTGGTAGGTTTTATATTAATCTTCACATATTTTAATTTTCTCATGTTTTTTTTTTCTAAGAACTGAGGGCCTCAGAGAACTCTCCCTTTAAGATCCAGTGCTCAGATACAAGCTTTGGATTATCCCCTCTCTTCTGAACCTACAGATATGTATTATATTCAGGCTTCTTGGAGCCTGCAGAGTAGAACCAAGGCCCTCACTCTATGCCTTGTATTTATGTAAGAAGGGCTGATCCCTGGAGCTCACTGTCAATGCCAGATGATGTCCTTGCTGGACCTTCTAACCACTGGTCACCAGAGGGCAAGCCAGCTTTCTCAATATGTGGATTTCTATGAAGTGTGTATCTTACTTCAGAAATGCCCTTTTAGTTTTTCTCATTTGCTCTTTCTTTCATGGGAAATAAAGGAGAAAATACGCCAGAGGGTGATCAATGAAGTTCATCAGGATACATGATAATATCTAGCCAATAAAAATGACTCTTGTGGTAACTGTATTTAATATCCTCTTGCTCTGCTGTGCATTTCCCTTGTCAATCGCTATCTTATTTAGATGTGATAACCTCACCAGAAGGACCCTGTAGCAGCTCCTGTTTGTACCTTGGCTATCTGTAAAAACTGTCTATCAAAATATCAAACTCTTTCTTAACTCCATAAAGATAATTGCAATAGCCTAAGTATTTAGTTCTTGAATTAAACTTCTATGCTATTTATCATGTAAAAGCTAAATATTCTTACTTATCCTTTCATAGAAAGAGCTCCAGAAATTTTAATATGAAAATAAATCTGGAAAAATATGTCACTCAGATGAAAAGCAAGAGATGATTTTTCCATGAAGATAATGTTATACAATACATACATCAACCAAAATACCTGGTCACCCATGAACATGTATAATTTTTTGTGTACAAGTTTAAATAAATAATATTTAAAATACATGACCCTCAAAAAATCCCATTAAATGACAAAAGGCTGCCGTAAATACCATATATTTAATGATCTCATTAACATGGTATATGCTAAAAGAGTCATGTCCATAGGTAAAGGAAGTATATTATTGGCTGTATGCCCCTGAGCAGGGTCAGACATGTGGATGAAGAGACTTCTAATAGGTACAATTCTTGATTAAGGTATTGTAAATTTAGATTTAGATGATTTTTGCACAATTCTGAAAATACACTAAAATGATTGGACTATTTAATAAAGAAGTAAATCTTTTTGTTTGTTTGTTTGTTTTGTTTTGTTTTTCGAGACAGGGTTTCTCTGAGTAGCCTTGGCTGTCCTACACTCACATTGTAGACCAGGCTGGCCTCAAACTCACAGTGAGCCACCTGCCTCTGCCTCCCAATGCTGGGATTAAAGGCATGTAACACTACTGCCTGGCCTTAAAGAAGTAAATCTTAAGTATATAAATTATATCTCAATGAAAACATTAAAAGTAGAATATTCAAATGATAAGGATCAACTGATACTGACCTGTATTACTAAACAATTCCAGAAGTAAACACAAGGAGCAATAAATGTAATGGACTAAGAATTTTAAAGCTGTCTTGGTGAGAAAAGTAGACACGTCCTTCATTTAAAAAGAAAAATGAGAATCATACCAGACATCTCCTTCTCACCAGAACATTCCAAAATAAAACTGGACAAAGAAGTCTTACTGCAGTTACACACTTAAACTAATGGAACGTTCATTTAGAAGAAAAAAAAAACGTGATTCTTTTCTGCACGAACATCAATGGGACTGAACCTCACTCCAGGTGCCGCCCAGGAAAAGCTGAGCTCAGGAGAAATGAGAACATTCTGAAATCTGTGTATGAAATATTTAGACAGTTTCACGTTAACCTGATTTCTAGAAAACTGTGTCTTCAGAGGACAGCACAGAAGATTCCTGATATATTTTCTCCTGTTGCAGGCTATAGACACTTGATATTCTGTTTTCCCTTGCAGCTGGGACATGTGACACAGCTCTGGTCACTGAACTCATGAAGAGGTGTGCATTTTCTTGTTTTTCCTGTAACATAATGGAGACAGAGTGTCCCCTGACCAACAGATAAAAGCTACATAATAGGAGGAAAAGGACAGAGGACAACAGGAGCTGCCACTCTCACCACTGCCTAGCAGTTCTAGTTGAGGTAATACCTATAACCGGCATTTTTCTTTCTTATTTGTAGGTAAATTAATTACTGGATGAGAGATTCCTGTAAATGAAAAGAAATTCACATAAAAATAAACAATAACAATACATATTATACCGGAATTTAAAGTCCATCAACATGAAAGAAGCTATTGGACCTGATGGCATGGGAAAACATACTTGGTAAATTCAAATAACACAAAATTATGATTCCTACTTTATGGCTTAGATGCAATGAAAATATGCATGATATTTTTCTTTTAAAATGTGAAATATTAGTTTTCAGCATTTTAAAAAGCATATAACTGTCTCTAAAGTTTGAAAGATTCATATTATTTATGTTAAGCTTCACTTAATACTAAGAGGCTGAAGAGCTTTTTTAAGAACAATAATATTGACTCTTGAAGAGCCGGTGCAGTTTAATTCTCTTCACTTTTCACTACAGGAAAGTTTAGAGATACATTCAACAAGTCAACATCTCAGTATAACTTGATAGAAAGCAAAGCACAGGGGGAAAAGTTACATAATTAAAATGTTGTAGAATAGAAGGAAATGGAAATCTTTTTTTTCTACAAGTAAGGAAATTCATTTTCTAAAATAGGCAAGTCAGGACAATAAATAATAATCATAAGTAAGGCAAAGCCACATGTGACAACTCACAATAATCACTGGGCATAAAAAAGAGAGCTGTGGTATTAATTTTCCTCTCAAAAGGGCATTTACATAGAGTTGTCATCATTTTCATTTTCTGCTGTTTTCTTAAAAGAATATATTTTATCACAGGCATCACTGCAGACTAAAAACAATGAAATATGCATTTCTGGAGAAAGAAAGCCTGATTCTTTTCTGCATGAACAGTAATGTGACTGAACCCCATCCCAGTCGCCACCCACTGAGCCAGATCCAGGTAGCAAAGGGAAGAGCCCAGGTGGAGACTCTGACTCTCCAGTCAGTGTTGGTCACTGCCCAGACTGACTCCCCCTAAAACATTCTTCCTGGAGCTCATGAATATTATGAAATGGGCTTTATTTTAGCTGTCTTTCCTGTTTTCATAATATTTCCATATTTTAAAAAAGCACACAGTAATTCAAAGAGACGTCTTTGAACATGTTTTATGCTAAGTGTCCTTGAATTAATCATTTCATATTGTAGCTTTTGTTTGAAAAGGGTTTTCACATCCCTTAAGTCTTTCCTTTCTGCATATGTTTGAAGTTCATTCCTGATTTTTAATGCACTTTGTTGTACAAGAAAAATGAAAGAGTACAACAGAAACGTGAAGGCTTCTAGATGCAGCACAGGTCTGATATATAAATATAAAACATAGAAATTAAAACCAACAATGAAAAAGAAAACCATCTAGATCTTTAGATAAATAACTATACATATATCTATATATACATATATGTCCCATAAGATCTTTAAAGATTTATATATGTGTATATATATGCATATATATATTATGTACATATATAAATATTCCATAAGAGTAGTCATTCAAAAGAAAAAAGCCTGGTGTAGTGACTTCCTTTTATCGTCTTAGAATCCTGAAGTAAAGATAAATTAAGAAAAATACTGACAAAAGAAGATGATTAAGCAATATGTTAAAGATAAGCATGATTTTTAAAGTCAATCTAATGAGCCATAAAACAAAAAGTCAGCAGAAGTATTAAAACATATATTAAGGCCGAAACTTAAAAAATGAGCTGATACTATTTTGAAGGGAAAGGAAAATCCTGAGTCTCGAGATGAAGAGCCAAAAGCTATAAAAAGACTTTTACACTGGTGCTCAGGACAGGTTTGGGTAGATTTCAAGTAAAACTAACTGGACACGTTAAACACAGATCCATATAGTTTCTTCATTCTGTATCCTACAACCATTAACAACATCCCTTCCATAAGCACAACCTTATTCTTGGCTGTGGAAAAAAAGTAAACTTTCCTACTTGTATTTGTAAAAGAATCTTTTACTTGCCATATGTAATTGTCATCCCAGAGGCTCACTGTTAAATAAGGTCACACTTTCTAGTTCTTTCAACTCAGCTGTACTGGCCTAAAATAAACTCCTCTCCAAGCGAATCGATTCAAACTGGCTTCTCTCTGCTTCTGACTGAATTGCTCCTCTTGGCCTCAAACTAATTCTGACAACTTGTTCTAATCTGTGGTCTCCTTCTTATTCTTTGGCTTGTCTGTCTTCACCTTGTCTGGCTTGTTCTCTCTGCAACCTGTCTAGGTAAAACTGTCCCAGTAAAGTCCCCCTCTGCCCCCGCTACTCCACCACCATACTCCCCCACCCCCGCCAGTGTTCTCTTAAGTCTTTTTTTTTTTTTTTTGTCTCTTCTCATGAGAGCTGGGTTTATCCTATCTCTCACTATCAAAACTTTCTCTTTGTCACTTTGTCTGTATCTCAATTAGATATCACTTTCAAACATGGGTGCTTCACTAACCTTACCAACATTGTTTGAGATTAAAGGTGTGTACTAAGGGCATGTCTGTATTCCAGCCAGTGGGATTAAAGGTGTATGGCATGTATGAATGCCAGCCATATCACACAAAACCTAGGTCTTTGGATGTGATCCTTTGCCAGAGCAGCCATGTTGCTGGATTAAGATTCCTCCAAAATATTACTCCATAAACTTTATATTCAGAGTATGTTTACTCTGAGTATACACACACACACACACATATATATGTAAAACACTAAAGAACTTGGACCAGGTTTGGAACATCTTAGCATTGGTATGAGACTAAATAATATCCTGTTCTCAAATATTCCTGTCACTGCTGTTGCAACAGTCAGTTTCTTGATTTTGTGGTCCAAGAGTAATACTGAGCTCTCTGGTAATTAATTCTTTTGACAGTTTTATGCTGAAAAAGAAAGATCGCAACAATGAAGACTAATATAAATGTTGACATTTAACAAAATGCTGTAAAAGAAAATTTTATTAGACTACAGTGGCTACTTACCAATTGATTTCTTAATAACCCAAAAGAATAAATGGACCTAGCAAAAGTCTCTAAATTATTCTTAGAGAATAGCTTCTGCAGATGGATTTTGCCTTCAGAGATGATAAAAATGGTTGAGGCATCACCCTTGCCTCACTGTGGATCATGAAAAATCATGAATTCAAGTTTCTCAATCCCTCTATCCTCGGGTCAGAAGAGACTGGATATGCTCATGAATTCTCAGTGTTGACCACTGAGTTTTAAATTCATTCAGAATGAGATGAGTGGCTAGCTCAGGTCAGGGATGCAAATGCATCCACAGAGCTTGTAATTTAAAATCTGCTCTGAAATCATCCAAAGATGTAGCATCCAATCAAGTGCACTCTTTTTTTCACACTTAAGATGGAAGCTTAATTGTCCACAACTGCATTTTACTTTTATGTTTATAAAGGTTAAGAATATCAGATAGATTCCTGAGAAGTGTTGATCTACACAATTCTCTTGGCATTTATTACTAGTCATTAGTGACAATCATTAAAGCTATGGTAAATAGCTCGTTTCTGGAGTTCTTCTAAACAGACACACCTGTCTATCTTGACCCAGGACAGCATGTGGAATTAAAATGACAACTAAGCTGCAATAAGGTTTTATGAAGATGGTATGATAAGAAATTCAAATCAGATGATGGTTTAGAAGCAGATTGCATTTGCTTTAGCCAGCACCATTTGAAGGCACTCCTCACTCCATACAGACAATAGATGACAGCAAGGAACAAACAGTCTTTGCAAATATTGCCTGACCCAGAATGTTGTGTAATTCCCTTGTTCAACACTAAGCTTGTTTCAGCCCTGTCAGGTTGTAAAATCAAAGTGTTCGCCTGCCCTTACTATGAATTTAAGTTTTTATGCTCTTTTTACATACTGAATAGTGTGCTATTGTTTCTCTGCAGCGTGTCCATTTTCAGTTTGTCAATTCCCATATCGATTTAAGGTCCCGTGATATGGGTAAAGGAAAAATGCCTGAGCTATATCATTCTCATGCTTTCTGAAATACTATTTAAATTTTATGTTCATACATTTTAGGTGATACTGGGATTAAACTGGGATTTCTGCATGTGGAGCGTGTACTCTGTGGACCTGTTTTCCTAGCCTACTTTCTGACCTATTAAGACTGGTATTTTATTATCAGCCCTCCATTTCTTAAATATATCATGTTCAAGACAGACTTGGCACTTTAACACATTCCTTTTATTTCTTTTGTTTTTGTTTTGTTGATGAACCAGGAATACATATTGTCACCCAGGCTGGTCTGGACCTCAAGATGTAGCCTAGGCTGGCCTGGAACTTTAAACAGCCACTTGCCTCAGTCACCCAAGGACTAAGATAACAGGCATAAGCCTCTATGCTCAGCTTTAAAATCATTCTTAAGGGAGCCAACATAGTTAATACTCAGACATCTTTTGGGAGGTCAAATGCTAAGGCATTATCACAAATCTCTCTAAGAATTCATATTGTTTTCACATGAATTTGTTTCTACAGAATGGCCTAAGATTTGAAGAAGCCTGTCCCTTTTGTCCTGTGCTCAGTATTAACTTTTCGATTCAGACGATTTAGAATTCATTCTGGGGATGAGTTAGTTATTCAGGACACAACTTCTAACAAAGTGTGAACATGACTTGAATAATAAGCACCACATCCCTTTAATGAGGCTCATCCTCTGCTCGTATTAAAGCCCTGCACTGTTTCTATAATCCAGTGGAATTTTACTAAAGTCAAATTAAGACACATAAGAGCACATTCTCAAAGTGCATCTCCTAATCCTTAGGAAATGACTGTAATTGATTTACAGCAAACCAGCCGCGCTGAGAACACAGGAGCCCCGGGGGACTCTGGCGGCTGTGCTTGGGTGAGCTGGTGTGCCCAACATGCAATTGTGTGATTTTTTTATTCACCACATTGTAAAATACAAAGATAAAATGTGTGGTTAATGAAGAAACCTGTAGCAGAAAAGCTACTGGGGAACCATATTGCTTAGGTAAACATTTACTTTAAACACACTAATAAAAATGTCAGGAGCATTGTAAAAGCACATAATCTATAGAAGTTACTAGGTGTTTCTCACTGTTTCCCCCTCTCCCTTGGGTGTTCTGCCTGGGGTGAACTTTCTCTTTTCTATGACACTGCAACAGTAGCAATGTGCTGTGTCTGAAAATGGCAGAGTGTGCCTTTCTGTCTCAATCTGGTCATTTACATTTGCCTTGCTTCATTAGCCACAGCCAATTATTATTCTAATTATTAAGCTATGACTTTAAATTGAGTAGCATAAGTGGTCATTTGTAATGATATCTCTAGTTCTTTAAAAATTTATCAAGTTATTTTTAACACATGTGAAGATCCTAAAAGTATAATAATTGGAATCTTTCACTGCTTACTAGGTGACTGAATAAGTATGCATATTAAAGTCGACAGAGATAGACGGTAATGACTGCCTTATTTTCCCTTGACAGCTTTTGCCCACAACATCTGTTCAGTACTATCAGGGTTATTGCAGAGAACACAAAATAGTCAGTTAGACAGGTTCACAAACAGTGCCTAGGACACATGCTGGCCTCCCAGTGTTAACAAGGACTGTCATGCTCACTTGTATACATGGCCAAATAATGTGAGGGTTTGTCACTTTAATTTTTTCTTCTTAAGATCATGGTTAAAATACTCCTGCTGCCTATAGACCTGCTAGATTGGAAGGTGAGATGCTTTGGCTGGACATTGTTCCTGTGCCATGGGAAGTGAGAAAAATGATGGGCTGTGTAATGGTTCTGAAAGTGACTAAACCATCTGTGTTTTACCTTTAAAAAGTAACGGGGGTGGGGGTGGGCAGTGGGAGTTAAGATTTGTTCTTTAGTCTAAAATGTTTATGGAGAATTAACATGGAAATATTGTGTGTTCAAGAGGTTATTAATAGCCATCTGTTTATTAATTCCTTCCTCTCTTAAGAGAAAAATGACACCTGGATCTGAAAGCAAAAGATGTCTTAGGGGCTAGAGAGATGCTCCAGTGGTTAAGGGTGCTCCCTCCACAACTACAAAGATCTGAGATCAGATCCCAGCAGCCAGGCAACAAGCTGAGCATGGTTTTGTGTGGTTAAAACCAGTGCTGGGGGATTGCTGGTGCTTGATGCCTGCCAACCTCTACAAAAATAGAACATGAGCTTCTTTCTGGTTTAGGAAGAAACTCTAGCTCAAGAGAACAAGGCAGAGGGTGATAGAAGGGGACAGCTAATATCATCCTCTGGCCTTTATGAGTGTGTATATAAACATGCATATGTGTCACACATATCTACCACACCATCTCTGCCATGCATGTGTGCAGCACACACACACACACACACACACACAGAGAGAGAGAGAGAGAGAGAGAGAGAGAGAGAGAGAGAGAGAGAGAGAGAGAGAGACAGAGAGAGAGAGAGAGACAGAGAGAGCACATCAGGAATCTAATGTTAAGGCGATTTAACACCTAATTTCACAAGCCTTAAACTACCACTAACCTTTCATTAAAAAACACATCTATACTTGTATGGTTGATACATGTATTCTTACATTTTTATTTTTTATATACCACATGCTTTATGTGGACATGTCATTGGAGTAGGTCTTGTTGGATGATATTACTGTTCACTTATAAAGGACACCAAGAAAAGTAAACTGGTTGATATGATCCACATCGTGGAATTTGCAGTCTTCTTCTGCATCTCATCATCCTACTCAAAGCACTCCCTGGTCTAGAACAAGCAGTGTATAGGAAACAGTAAAGGATGACCATTTCAAGCAATAGTTGGTCGAAACAAGAGGTAATCATGTCCAAGTCTGGGATCCCAATTTTCTACTGTAACAGTTTATCACACCTGTTCTGTGGGTTCACTGTATTGGTTGGTATTATTTTTGTTGTTGTTGTTGTTTTGTTAACAAGGCATAATCTACAGTCATTTAGGAGGATGGAAACTCAGCTGAGAAAATACTTCCATCAGACTGGCCTGTAAGCAAGCCTGTGGGGCATTTTCTTAATTAATATTGATATAACAGGCTCAGCACAATAGACATGGTGCTGTCCCTGGGTAGGTGGTCCTGGTGGTGTGTGTGTGTGTGTGTGTGTGTGTGTGTGTGTGTGTATGCAGGCTGAGGAAAAGGCAGTAAGCAGTTTTCCTCTATGGCCTCAGCTTCAATTCCCTGCCTCTAAGTTTTGGCTCCGAATTTCTGTCTGGGCGTCCCTATGTAAGCCAAATAAACTTTTTTCTCTCCAAATTACTCTGTTTTATTATCCCCCAAGGATAATGGAAAGCAATTATCCCCCAAGACTGAGCACAAGAAAGAGTGCCCTTCTTGAGCTACATTTGCGTAAGCTGTGATCTGTGGTTGCTTGTAGGAACAGAAAATTCTTTAGGCCTTTCCCCTTCACAAGTTTGGTCGTACCTTGACCTGAGGACCCCACCTTCTTTATTCCATTTCATATCAGGCCTCTTCTTATATCTTTCAGCAATAGCCTTGGCTCCAACATTATATTTCCTGCTGTTCTTTTTCTCCTCAAATCGTAGATTTTTTTTTTATTTCTTTTTATTCTGCCTCCCTCTTTCATTGGAGATCTGAATAAGAGTGATTATTAATCACCACAAAACAGAGTCAATATATTAGAATGTCTTAAAATCTGCTTCACCAGTTCAATTAGTCCAAAACTTTTCAATTTAACCTCAGACAGATTCTTAGGACAAAGGAAAAACCCAGCCACATTATTTGCCAAAATATCAGAAGAACGGTCTCTAGCCTAGTTGACAAGAGTGTTCCCCTTGGAAACTTCTTGAACTAGGCCCTCATAGTCTGCATTGTTCTTAGCACTGTCATCTTCCAAAGTCCTAAGTGTAGGCCCTATGTACAATACTCAACTGTTTCTTTCCGGTCTAAACTCCCCAAATCTTCCACATTCCTCTAAAAGTCAGCATGATCAAGTCTGTCACACCAGTGGTCCACGTTCCAGTAATTGGTACAAATATATTGCAAACATTTCAGTGGCTGACAGAGTACCACAGGAGGCTCATTTTATTGTCTCTAGTCCTATTTTTGCCTTTTCATGTCCAAAAATAAGGCAGTGCTTTAAGGAGATAATAGTAAAGGAATTACATTTACAAATATAATGGTTTTAAATTATTGTTTAAATTATAATCTCAAAATGTCACCCATTGAGCTAATGGACCTTATTCACCAAGAGAATTTCAGCCATGGTACAGAAAACATCACTGATAAGTGGTGGATTCAGTCAAAGTGGGTTCAGGCTCAAATGCCATCTAGACATTTTGTCCTTATAAAACTGAATTTCAAGGTTGTGTCATCAACTGAGATTATAATTAGAGATGATGTTTCTCTTAAAATGTTGAAATAACAGGTATTTTGTTTAGATGAATGTATATCAAATTCAAATGTTAATATTAAAAAGAATATTTATTTTTTTTTAAAGAGACTAAATATATATTTAAGACTCACAGCTAACAAATCTAAATTGTTATCATTTTCTAGATTATAAGTCTAGCTGCCTATACAGCTTTCCATTTTTGCAGTGATTTTAAAGTGACACATATGATTTTTAACCCTTGACCTCAATATAAAGATATTAGCATAACAAAAGAGCTTTCATTTGCCAAATGAAAAAAGGCCAGTCGGTTCCATTAAAAACCTTACAGCATTCTCTTTCTCTCTCCCTCCCCCCTCCTTTCTTCTCTTCCTCATCCTAAGTGTACATTGTGTAAATATATGAAATTATACATAAAATTAGAGAGAGCAGTATAAAAACAATTGGGTGTAGAAGGGTTTGAATCTAGCAACATGACTGCTCTGATCACATCCAAAGACCTTCTAGGTCTGTGTGATTCAGCTGGAATACAGACACACCCTTTAATCTCAAACAATGACATCAAATTGACATGCAGGCAAAGTGATAAATCAGAGATAGATTTGACAAAATAGGATATGCCTAACTCTCAGGGAGAACAGAGAGGAAAGACGACTTAAAAGAGAGTAGTGCAGAGGGAGAGGGGAAGCAGTTTTACCAGGAGAGTTTTACAAAGACAGGTTGAAGAAAGTACAGGTAAATAGAGAAGGAGCCAGAAGATTGCTAGAGTTAGTTTGAGGCCAACCAGAACAATTCATTCAGAAACTGAGAGAAACCAATTTGAATCAGTCATCTTGGAGAGGAGTTTGAGCTAGAACAGCTGAGTTGAACCAGCCAGCCAGAGTTCAGAAAGAGCTAGAAAGGGTGAGATTCTGCAGTAAATCTCAGAGGCTGAAAAGATTCTAGGCCTCAATTAGATTGTATGAAGGATTATCCCATGAAAGTCTACACTTACCAGGAAAGTGGGACAGAGGGGAGGACATCCTATTAGGACTTTAGGTGAGAGAAGTATGGGAGAATGAGGAAATAGAAGGATCCAGAGGGTCCTAGAAACCTTCAAGAAAAACATTATGACAGGTGGATCTGGGCCCAAGGGTCCTGCTCAAACTATGGCACCAGCCGAGGACAATACAATATGTGCAGTAAACTTCGAACCCCTACCCAGATCTACCCAATGGACAGGACATTCTCCGTAGTTGAGTGGGGAGTAGGGACTGACTTTCACACTAACTCTGGTGCCCCTTGTTTGACCAGATCCCCTGGATCGGGAGGCCTGGTGGCACTCAGAGGAAGGATAACAGGCTACCAAGAAGAGACTTGATACCCTATGAGCATATACAGGGGGAGGAGGTCCCCCTCAGTCACAGACATAGGGGAGGGAAGTAGGGGGAAAGCGGGAGGGAGGCAGGAATGGGAGGATACAAGGGATGGGATAACAATTGAGATGTAATATGAATAAATTAATAAAATATTTTTAAAAGATTGTATGAAGGATAGAAGCTTCCAGGACTAGGCTTCGGTTAGCAGATGGAGGCAGTAAGCCTCTGAGATGACAACTACACCAGGAAAACAAAAGTTACTTTTACAGTTGGGAGAGAGAATAAATTTTGTGCAAATACTATTTACATTTCTTTTCTTTCTTTAAAATTTAGTTTATTTTTAATTTTGTGAGTGTATTTGTGTCTGTCTTAGGGTTTGTATATATAAGAACAGTTCATACCAAGGCCACAGAGGCATCTGATCTCCCTGGAGCCCACCAGCATGGGCACCAGGAGCCAAACACAGATCCTCTACAAGAGTGCTATACTCGCTTCACTTCTGATTCATCTTCTCCAGCTCATGTACTTCTTTTCAATTCAATGTTCCCTCTAAATGTTGGCATTTATTTGCAGCCACTCTTATTTTTTTTTAACTTTATAAAACCACTTAGATTTTTTTAATCATCAGAATAAATATCCTGTAAGAGAAAATGTACAATTATAATATTGTCCAAAGTGTAGAATTGCAATTTTACCAGCATTTTCTCTGCCATTGTTTATAAAGCCCTTCACCTCACATCACCCATGTATTGCCTGTATTTTATACCCAGGAAAACAATGAATTAAAGCTGACACATGTTCTGATCAAGGTCACATGGTTAGAGGGCATTATGTATCATAAGACTTAATCAAACATGTACTAGCTCATTTTGTAATTTATACTAAGATAAAGGCTATATGGTTTATATGCCCTTAGGAAATTTCATAAATATTGCAGTTCCAACATCAATTTTCCCTAGAACTACCACATAGCCATTTGTGAAATAAAGTATTATTTTAAAAATATAACTCAACCTCTAAATTATAAAAAGAGTTAAGGTCATATACAAGCAATTAATAACATAATATAGTTTATTAGAATTAGAAAAATATTCAGATCTATAAAATTAACCAGATAAATGCAAATTTAAGCAAAATATCAAATTGTTGGAAAGATTCTGGATGAATCATAACATTTTATGCTGGATTGAACATATTTAAATTAGTAATACAGGAAAATTTCACAGTGATTTAAAGAAAATCAGAAAAATATGTACTCCCTTGAATCAAAACTCAATTTGTAAGAGCTTAACGATGGCATACATATAAAAAAGACATTCTAGGATTTCACAATTAAAGTGTGGTATTATGATATAGCTAGTGACTAGACTGTTCTCAAGAAAGCCAGAGTTAAATCTGTTTCTCTCAGTCAGCAGCAATTTCTAGAACATGTGCCTTAGAGATAGACATAGCCAGGGAAGTGAACTTTGGAGCCTTTCACTGCTCCTGCCCAGAAGTGACTTATGACCCTTTCACCCCTACACCATTAGCCAAACCAGTTAGTTGACTTTTCCCACCTTCAAAAGGGCAAGAGAAGGGCAAAGGGCAGTGCTAAGTCAGGACACGTGAGTGTGCAGTGAGGCTTAAATCGTCCCCATAAAAAGTAATGACTAAAAGAAAACTTGGTAGATTTTACTCAAATCAAATACTGATTTCATTAATTCGCTTGTCACTTTTGACTTTTCTAATCTTTCAAAGACAGTACAAGTTGCAAAATCTTTTGCATGTTGATCTTGGACAGGTTTTCCACGCTGCCCATTAAAAAGCACTGAGCTAAATGGGCCGTGAGGGCCTTTTCAGGACCAGCCTTTTACTGACTCGTGGTGCAATTCCAATATACAAGTCAATAAACACTTCTCTGCTGGCTTCTGTATTTCCAAAATGGATGGATCAAATTCAATGTTTTCTAATTTTGCATGGAGCTTCAGGCAAGTCTCCTTCATAAAGCAAGGTGTCCTGCCAGAATCCAGCTCTGCTTTGATTATGATTTTAATTTCTTCAAACAATTATGTTTTTATTGGCATCTTTGGATTTAAAACCCTAACTTAATGTCACCTGACATTTATTTTTTTTTTTCAGATTTCTCATGAAATTCTTGACGAAATAAAGACAAATGTATTCTCAGGATAAATTATTACTCTCAGTCAGTTTTTTTTTTTTTAATAAAACAGACCTCTGTGAATATTGGTATGCTCATAATAGGGTAGACTGTGAACATCTCAGAAGCTGACACAACAGTCAGGGTAAGTGTGGTGGTCCTCAGTCAAAAGATAGATGACAAGGTAAATTTCTAAGGATCAAACTGGGTTTGAAACACCCCAGAAACTGAGTACAGAACTAAGGCATGTTTGAACAGTACAACTGACTTGAGGGTCCAGACAGGGAAAATATTGTAATGCTTTAGCTGAAAGGAAACCACTCTGGAGAAACCTTAACCTCATTATTGAAGTCCATCTTCTGAGGTTCAAAAGCAGAGCAAAGCATGCATGGAATTAACTGTAACGTCTATTAGCAATGGTAGCTACCTTCATTTATTTTCTGTATAAGGACGTGGTTTCTTCCTTTTAAAATACGCGTCATTTGATTGCCTGTGGTTTCCTGTGGAAGCCTCTGTCTATTGCAAAGAGAAAGCCAAGTTTCCTTAATGTGAGGTGATGACTACAAATGAGATGGACATGGACAACTCTAGAGACCTGCCAAAGTAGATGGGGAAAACCCCATATGGCCGCAACCCTACACAAAGATCTAGAGACCACTAAGGAATGCCGAGAGTAAGAGAAATAGTCTATCTCAGAAAAGAGCATACTAACTGGTTATCTGAAACCAAATGGTCATCCCTGAAAACAAACATATAACACTATACAAACTGAGAATGCTAGGAAAACATATATGTATATACAAAAAGAGGCCATGAATTTGAAAGAGAGCAAGGAGGGTATGTGGGAAGGTTTGGAGGGAGAAATGTTGCAATCATATTTGAATCTTAAAAACAAAAAGTAAAAAATATACTGCATTATTTAGTTGACCATTTTTAAATCATTGTTAGCCTATCTTATTTTTAAATACTGACTTTGCCACCAAGTAACTATGTGTTCATAGACAAAATATTTCATTTCTAAAGCTCATTGTCCCTATTAGAAAACAGAATAATAATTACTATAAATCTACATCCATAACAAATTCATATCAAAGTTTTGGATAAAGTTGAAAGAGGAACCCACCGCTTTGGGTTCTCTAAAGAGTTCTGTCTGCATAACTGGTAAAGAACTGCTCCTGACCTGATCATGCAGAAGATGGAGTATGGGAACTGGATAAAGTTGACACTGACTGTTGCAATTACTCCCACCTTGTTGACTATGAGTAAGTGGCATGAGTCAAAGGTATCATCATGCCACAAATATCAAAGCTAAAAATATCACTGTCATCACCTCCGTGAGACAGGTAGGGATGACCATAAAGGGACAAATTGTATAGAGACTCCAAGCTCCTACAATGTTGGCCATTTACAGTGCCATGGGTATTTTCTTCCGTCTCCATCCTAGTACTCTCTGAGTAGTTTTATCATAACGTACCAGAGTAGCCACAAGGCCAGAATATTTAGATGAGTTGCCTCCTACTCAATATTTATTCTTACTTAAAATTATCACAATATTACAGGGCATTCAGATTAGCAATACCTTGTTAGCTTTGACAATACTGGATGTGTAGATTATGGCAAAGGTGGCTAGGTTACTCACAGAATCTCAATATCAAGTTTGCTGAAAACATGGACTCTTTACTGCATCCTTCAAATATATGATGGATGGCTGCAGCTGCATCTCTGTTTTTGTGTCTGTCTATCGAAAGTTTGAGTCAGACTTAGCTTGATTCTGCACGTAGATAAGTTGATCATCTGAGAAACATTTTGTGCAAGACTTTACTTTGGGGATAATTTGTCCTCTTTCCTGTTAGGACAGATATGTATTCTGCCTCTTTCTCATCTTTGTACTTTCACAAGACACCAATTGCTCCTCAGATACCCTAGAATGTCCTAGATCAAACCATGAATCCAGGATGCTTCCATGAGATAGTGATGTCAGAGACAGGAGGGATTCAACAAGTCCTGACTACAACTTTTTCACTGATTTCAACTTTTCACTAAACTAGATAAAGCTGAGCTCATTTAGAAAAGCTTACTGATTTACTCAACCTATTAATTTAATGGTACTAATCTAAAAGCTCCTTCATAGAAACACTTTGAATAATATTTGACAAAATACTTGGTACCATGTAGGTCATAAAGTCACACATGAAATCAACCACCATGAAGGTGACCAGAAAATGTAGTTCCTGGCTCATGTTGCTCTTTCTCAAGCTCACACTTGTCAGGAAAGCAGTCCAGTTGTACATAAGATGGTTCTTGCATAGTACCTTAGAGACACTTAGCGACTTATCACAATATATCATGACAATTTTGGCAGCTTAAAACAGAAGAATTTTATTCCTTACCACTCCAAGGAACAGAAATGTGCCATCAGGTGTGTTTTTTCCTGGAAGCCTGAAGGAAATTCTGTCCTATGCATCTGGCTTGTAGCTTCTGGTAGTGGCAGATAATCATTGTTTGGTCTTCCTCCATATATCTCGATGTTCCCTCTCCTACTTCTGAATATTGTCCTTGGATTGAGGGTTATGGAACACCTCATGATGACAGCTGTATGAGAAGCACTCATCTTGTTCTCTGCTTTTGCTACACGTGTATCCTGATGCAAACAGCTTGTTCCCAGAGCTCACTCAACCTTGTATCTGCTAACTACTCATTTTTCAATATTCAAAAAGTCACTATTTCAGGCCCTTATTATTTTGAACCTGTTCAGAGCTGGATTGTACTGCCCAGATAATCTCATCTTGTGATCCTGAGATACAAGGATCTCAAATGATCTTTATCTTGTGAGCCTTAGCTACATAAATAAGAATTTTCTTATAATGAGTTTATCTTCACAGTGTCTTCTGGTAAAAACTTGGATATATAACATTATGAACCAATATTAAGCCCAATACATATTGTCACTTTAAGGCTGGTAGGTGTCCTTTAGACTGAAGATGATAAAAAGCAAACAAGAATTTATCACAGATTCAAAATAGAGGGGAATCTAGGAAGGGACTTGCAGTTGGGGAATCTAAGAGGAACCACAATATTGAGGCTTATGACTCTCCCTCATTGGCCATTGGTCCTGAGGAACAAGAGAGCAGAAGCAACAAGCTGGGGGTTCGGTGGCTCAGGAGCATGAACAAGAATAACTTTCTGGGACCAGCTGCGGAGAGGCAGATCAATTTTATTTGGGGTGAAAGAGGGTCATATAGAACTTTGGGGAGGGGTGGGGAATCCATGGAGGAGAAATATCATCATACAAAGGGCTAAAGTACTTAGATGCCTCATTAGTATTGAAAGGCATTCCAGGAGCTTGCAGAACAGGCTCTATCAGAAGAAAGGGAGTTGGACCTGTAATTTCCCTCAGGTCTACTTGACATTCTTTAGGTAAACGGTATGAGGTCTGGGCTCCCCCAGGCAGAAAAGGAGAAGCCTCACCAGTTAAAGGAAGTCCTCCATTTCGCACTGAGCTTAGGGCTTCCCAGTCATAGCAGACTGCCACCTTAGCATCAGGGTTTCCAGATAGAGGCTCTACTACCTCAGGGAAAGAAGTCTCTTGCCCACATATAACATAGAGACCAAAATGTCCTGGTTCTTGCTACAGTCTCTATTATATAGTAAACATAAAATAATATGAGATTTTTCTGGGGCTTCATTAGAAAAAATATATGACAAACCAAGAGAGTGGCAATTTCTGTGAGGAGCTTAGGTATACGAGAAATCAAAGCTGCATCTGTAGATAGATAGTGGGAATGTGAAAACACCCAAAACCATGCTAACATCTATCTATTTTAAGGAAGTGGATAAATTTACAAGGAATCTAAACAACAACCTAAGAAGGTACCAAGCTCTGCAAATCTGTTTGGATTTCAAATATACATACAAATCCTTGCAGTTGGGAGTCTCCTTCTTTCCCTGCATCAGCTGAAGAGAGTAAGAATGTCCTCCCCCATCCAAATGGTCCTTGAATATAGACATACCATTCAGAAGGTCAGAAATTAAACAAATAACAACCGCTGAAATTGTAACAACCAAAAATAACTAAGATTCCAAGATTTGCAACTGTGTTTTAGGAAATTATTAATAGAAGTGTGATAATATTAAGGCCATGAAAAAAAAATCACTTTTAGGCTGAACTACTTTGTCCTACTTCCTGTCCATGGCAATACAGCCCATTGATTTGGAAGATGAAAAAGAACTGGAGATATTAGAGAAGCGATTCATATTTGTCCTCATAACGCTAGGCTAGTCATCCAGAGATAAGTGATGGCTTACCCATGTAGACTGACTGGAGATATCACATGGGAAGGTATGTATTTTCCTCTGAGATCTTTTTGTTGTTGTTGTTTTTCTCCTTCTCCAGGGACCAACATGGAGTAAAGTACTGAGACAGGATATACATGCCAGGAAGTTACTAATTGCTCTGCCCCAAATGAGTAATGGAACATTCTAGAAAAATTCAATGGGTGGCTCAGTTTCTGGACCTGCTATCCCTTACCATTTCCTAACTCTTATGTTTCTACAACCAAAAGAGACCTTAAGAGCAAGAAACTACATTAACTGAATTGTGAAAATGAAGACTTATTTTTAGGAGAAAAAAATTCTAATTCTGTTATCACACTCAAAGTTTAGCTGTGAAGAGTTGAGCTAACCTCAGGCCTCTTCACTTATGTAGCATTTTGTTCAAGAAATAACCACTGAAGAAAGAGGTCACTGACAGAGAAGTGGTCTCCTCTAATTATGTTTAGTCATACTCCGTAGTTCACATGAAATATTGAGGAAAACAAACTGCTTGGTCGGGCTTGGGTGAGCACAGTTTTTCCATAGTGCACCTGTGAGTGCCAAAAACTTCTCTGAGGAGCCAGCTCATGTAGAAGTGGTCCAGACTGCAGGCAGGGGTGGGGGACAGGGATTAAATGGAAAACAGAATAGTTGTCATGAGTAACCAATGCTTCATGTCTAGCTGATATTTAAGACAAATTTGAAGGAATGAAAACAAGCACACTTTTCTCCTAATATTTCCCAAGGATTCCAGCAGAACCCAGGAACCATTCTGTTGACAACTGGTATTTACTACTTTTTAAATACTTTTTATTTTTGTGTGTGTGCATGGGTGTAATTAGAGGACCATTTCTGACACACAGCTACACATTTTACAGTGTTTGAGCTAGGGATTTTCTTGCTATTTGCCACAACATGGCATACTCCATTCTATATGACTAGCAAGCTTCTATAGAGCTTTTCTGACTCCATCTCCCATGTTGCTATAGGAATGCTGAGACTACAGACATGCACCACAGCATCATGCTTTTACACAGGCTCAGGGGATTCCCAACACAGCTCATCGGGCTTATACCACAAACACTTTTGCCAACTGGGCCATCTCTCTGGCCCAATAACTAATTTTTTCCCATAACAAGTACTAAATAACTGACAAATACCTTGTCACTAACTGCAAAGGAAAATAATGTCAAAAGTGTGAACACACCATCTATGCACTGCCTTTATGAATAGAAAAGCAAAGCTGTTCACTGATAAATGAAAGTTATCTTCCCCGGAAATAAAACAAATTTGAGAATGGTTCCAGTGTTAAGTTACTTCAGACACCATAAAATATCATTTCTAATTGCTGAAAATAGGAACCTCACTTTACACTTAGACTCACTACTGTTTATAGGATTCAACAGCTCTTGAATCAGTATGGTATATAGAAGGAATCTCTTGTGTCTGTATGCATCACCTGTCAATAAAAAACTGCCTATAGCTGAGGCACAAAATAAGAGGAAGGAGCTCAAAAAAAAGAATGAATTCTGGGATACAGTGAAGCTAGCAAAAGATTTGCCCAGAACACTTGAGGAGGACAGATGCAGTGAAACCTGAGCAGAGGTAACCAGCCATGTGGCAGAATATAGAATAGAATAAACAGCTTAATTGTAAAACCAAGCTATCTGATCTTCATTATGTAGGGGTTAAGAATTTTTAGGTCTAGCCGGGCATGGTGGCACCTCCCTTTAATCCCAGAATGCAGGAGGCAGAGGCAGGCAGATCGCTGTGAGTTCGAGACCAGCCTGGTCTACAAAGCAAGTCTGGGACAGCCAAGACACAGAGAGACCCTGAAAAGCTATGGCACCAGCCAAGGACAATATGTGCAGTAAACTTCAAACTCCTACACAGATCTAGCCAATGGACAGGATATTCTCCACAATTGAGTGGATAGTGGGGTCTGACTTTCACACAAACTCTGGTGTCTCATATTTGACCACGTCCCCTGGATGGAGAGGTCTGGTGGCACTCAGAGGAAGGATAGCAGGCTACCAAGAAGAGACTTGATACCCTATGAACATATACATGGGGAGGAAATCCCCCTCAGGAACAGTCAAAGGGGAGGGGAATAAGGGGAAAATGGGAGGGAGGGAGAAATGGGAGGATGCAAGGGGTGGGATAACAATTGAGATGTACTATTAATAAATTAATAAAATATATTTAAAAAAGAAAAACAAAAAAATGAAGAAGAAAAAGAAGAAAGAAAAAGAAAGAATATTTAGGTCTGACAGATGTTTTAAGTTGGTAGAGATTAAATAGGATAGATATTGATTTCCATTCAGAATTTTAGACTCACTAAGACAGAAAACATGTTTTCTTCAAGGTTGCCAAATACCAATAACCAAAACACTATGAACATAACATTCATATAATTTCTGATTTTGTTGTTGTTCTTCCTGCTGTATGTTGTTTATTGTATATATGTGTAATAATATAAATGTATATGTAAAAGTAAATTAATTAATTTAAAAAGAATAGAATAAACAGGATATCAGTTATGAGCAAGTCAGGAAACATCCTAGCAATATTGGCCTAGGATTTTGTAAATATGTTTAAGTCTCATAGTCATTATTTCTGTGAACAAGAGCATGGGTGAAAAACCAGGTTACAAAAAAACCCCTTCTTGAGTGGCAGATTGAAGAAAGAAGTACTTGGGAAATGTCTTTAGTCGCTTAACTGACAGCTATATCATGAGTAAAGACACCAACCACTAAAAGCTAACTAAAGTTACTACTAGTAAAGCAACTATATGCTAACCAAACCAGAGTGGGACCTGTGAACAATAAAGGATTGTGTTTGAACATCAGTCCTTCTTGTATTTTGTTTCTGTTATCCAAATATAAGAGTTTTTTTTTTTTCAAATTTAAGAAGATGGAAAATGCAAATGTTTTAATCACATATGTTTAAACAACCAGTGTTTGTAATTTTCTCCTAGGGAAAGAATAGCTTAAGGCAATATGCAAACTACCTTGAACAAAGAAAAAAAAATGTTTAGTTGTCTACAGCCAAGGAGCACATGGAGAACCTACTTGCTGCTGTTTTATAAATTGATAGCAACCATTCACATCTCCCTGTTTGTTTCCTGTGGTTTTGAGAGCTGTTCTACAATGCTAGGTTAATGTTTACTCTAAAATACACAGCATTGCCTTTGTGCAGAAACCCTGTGCTCAGTGGCAGCCATGGTGCTCTGTAAAAGTGAATTATATTTTTCTAGCTTAAAGAAATGGGGGGGCTGGCGGTGGAACATCTAGATATGGGTTTGACCTGAGCTATACTTCATGGAGCAGAAATAAGAATATGGGGGAAAGGTTGTGGACTATGCCATCCTTCTTAATAATTGATCACCTAAAGATGGTAGTTCATTTTACAACACTGTAATAAACCCTTATTTTTCCCTGAACTCATGGAAAATTTGTATCTCTGATATATACTAAAACTCCAAATGTTGAGGAAAAGAAAAAGATAGGCTGTGCAGAAACATGGCCGTGTTTTGAAAGGTTTTGAACGTGTCCCTTTCTTTAGCAGGATGCTGTTAACTGCCCTTCCTAACACATTTCTCTGGTGCCTGACTTTCCAGGTTTTATGCGTTTACTCAATTCCCCAAGCTCAACATTACAAACTCTCTTAGCCTCTTCTAGAAACTTCCACCCATGTCCTGACAAACTGAGGACAGTAATCGGAATCTAATTAATGTTTCCTTACAGGGACAAGCAGGAGAGCCTGCTGATTAGGCCAGCAGAGCTGTTCCTCTGGTTTGAAAAGAAAAGAGAAAACAAGACAATCTCTATTTCTGCTCCATAAAGTAATTCATCCTTGTTAATTAGCCCAAAGTATGTCCAATTTAATATCTTAAAGATGTGTTGGCAATTGAATCCTTTTAATGGCAAAGACTACAAATGAACCATTTCCAATTTAGTAAACAAGCATCTACGGAAAACGGGTTTTATCTAATCAAATAAACTTCACGTTACCTAACACCCAAAAGGCAATGCTGGACTATCTTATTATTAACAACATTCATGTATCAAAGGATTCTTTAGGTTGCTGTTCAAGCGTTGCTTTTTGGCCACAGCTTCCTTTTCTTTTCCTGACAACTGATTTGACTGCTTATGGGCAGGTGCCACAGAGGTGCTGACTCATCACAATTTCGCCATTATTCTCAGGTTTTACCCACTGGTGCCAAAAAGGATCTGCAAACTAAGGGAGTGTTGAGTTGATGCACTGTATGAGGGTTACTTTGGAAGTATCTTCATTTGTGTTGTTACCACAGACTGCCACAGGCCATAGAATGTACCAGGAATGGAAGTGTATTGTCTTGTGGCTCTGTAACTTGGGTAGTCCAAGAACAAAACCTTAGCAGGTTCAGTTGAGTGAGGCCTGTGCTGCCACATGACATCAAGGGGAAGGGTATGGCCATGTCTTTTTATGAACATATCTAATGCAGTGGTTCTCAATTCTCCCGGTGCTGTGACCCTTTAATTCGGTCCCTCATGTTGTGGTGACCCCAAGCATATATTTATTTTCATCGTTACTTCATAACTGCGAGGTTGCTACTATTATGAATCATGATGTAAACATCTGCGTTTTCAGATGGCCTTAGGTGAGCACTGCGAAAGGGTCGTGACCCACAGCTGGAGGACTGCTGATCTAATCCCATTCACAGGAGGCCTTTTCAGTTACAGCCCCAGTTAAAACACCCATCTTTAATATCTACTATCCCCTTGCTGTTAAGTTTCAACTCCTGAAAGAGACATATACACACTTACACACATACTCACAGTCACACAAATGCACTCACACACACGTACTCATATACAGACACACTCACACATACATATCAACACATTCTCAAACACATACACTCTCACAAATACACATACTCCACAGATTCACACACACACTCACATACATATTCATACACACTCTTACGTACACTCACACACATAAACATACTTACACACTCATACATATACACAAACATAGTCATGCACATTTATACACACTCACACACACATAAACATACTTACACACTCATACACACATAGTCACACACATTTATACATACACGTATAAATGTACTAACACACACGCACTCATACACACATAGACATACCCACACACATTCATACACACCTTCACACACATTGACACACATAAACATACTTACACATCAAAACAAGCATACTCTCACAAACATACACATTCACACACACACACATACACACTCACACATACTCACACTGTGAAAGTAACTTTTATTCACCTGATTTAATTTTCAATTCGGAGGCTTACTGCCTCTGTCTGCTAATCTAAGCCTAGTCCTGGAAGCTTCTGCCCTCCGTACAATCTAATCAAGGCATAGAATGTTTTCAGCCTCTGAGCTTAGTTCTGAATAAGCTCACTCTTTCTAGCTCTTTCTGAACTCTGGCTGACTGGTTCAACTCAGCTGTTCTGTCTCGAACCCCTCTCCAAGCTGACTGATCCAATCTGGCTTCTCTCCAATCTTATGTCTTCTCATTCTCTGGCTCGTTCTTTCTTCATCTGTGTTGGTCTCTTTTTGCCTTTCTTTGTAAAACTAACCTGTAAAACTGTGTCCTCTTTTTCTCTCTCACTACAACTTTTGGCTTCAACAGCTTCTGCTGACCTGAACTCAAGAATGAACTCCAAACTTGCTGCTTCCGTCTATAAACTAACTTTACCTTTGTTGTTTGTAATTAAAAGTGTGTGCTAAGGGCATTGTCTGTATTTTAGCCAGAGTAGCCACACACACACACACACACACACACACACACACACACACACACACACACACACACACATGAACAAACTAAACTGGGCCACCAGAATGTCCATAATTTCTAAGAAAAAATTCCCATTTAAATTGGATAGAGAAATAGGCTTTTAAAGGTCAAATATATTTAATTTCTTTTCCACCGAGATAAAAAGACTTTTCAGAAGTAAAAATAGGAAAAAGATAAAGAAGAAGAAAAGGTAGAACCCAAATTCAGTGTGTGTGTGCATGTGCACGTAAGTGCATGTGCGTGAGTGTATGTGCCTGGGTGCATGAGTGTATGTGTGTGTGTATGTGTGTGTATGTGTGATGTGATGTGAATGGTGTGAGTGATGTGTTGAGTGTGTGTGTGTGTGTGTGTGTGTGTGTGTGTGTGTGTGTGTGTGTGTGTGTTTGGCTTTCTTTAATTCTTCTAAGGATCATAACAAAGTTCAATTTTTTCTATCATGATGTGACTGCTTATTGTTCCCCAATAATTGGTCATCATTCCCGAATACATGTAGACAGTTTGGCTGTGGTTTCTGTTTTGTTGACTTTGTTCCAGACACTGACTCTGGGAAACCTCTCATCTGTTGTTGTTATGCTCAGGCCATGATCGACACAGAGCCCAGTTTGGCCAGCGGGCTGGACAGGGGCCACTTCTACCCGACATAGACTGGATTCCCCACCATCCAGGCCGCTGGGCCCCTTGGCTACATTCATCAGATGCACATAATTTGTCTCTGGGATTTTTTTCCGGTTCTCATGGCATCTATGCACCATGACATTCACTCATTGCTCTTTTCTTTTTTCCCCTGACCTCATACTCAGAAAAAAATGACAAACTATAGAAACGAAAGGTTTCTAGAAGCCAGAGTGCTCCTGGAGTACCTATCCACTTGCCCTACCGATGTCTGCAGAGCTCCAATTCAAAGGGTGTGGACGCTCTTGTTATTAATCAGTGCTGGATGGGTTAAGTTCAAAAGTTGGGGAGGGAGGAAGTACAGACAAAAGGGGGCGGGGCAGAAAAGATTGAAGAACCCAGGTACCTTAGTGAGAAAGGGAAGAAAGCCCTTTTGCGTTCAGTTATCCACATGCATCGTGGCATCTGTTTGGGCATCATCTCCGAAAAGGCTTTCAACGGAGGAGGCAACACGAAGCTTTTAGTGTTTTCTTTGTTCAAGGTTAACTTTTTACAAGTCTTATTTCCTCCCACTCTCCCATCTCTGAACAGAGCTTTGGCATAAAAAAAAGTTCCTGAGCAAAACAAAACGAAGTGAAATAAAGGCTCTATTGTCTGCTTCCAAGCTGACTGGCATTTCAGAGGCATATCCAGCTCTCCTGGAGACGTACTTTCCCATCAGTTATCCTGCCCCGAGGTAGAAAACAAAACGCAGACAAGAAGGGGAAAGAACCTGCCAGCCATTGCCTCTGCACTGTAATATCCGCCAGATGCACTTGCCAGCATCCCTTCCTCTGTGTGCTGCAAGGACTTCTTATTCCTTTCTCCTTTTCAAAGCTGATATGAAGCCAAAAACTCCCAATGAGGCAATATCTTCATTTAACTGTGTAAAGGTCACACAAAAATGCAATAAGGGCATTTTATTATTCCAATGCATATTAATCTTGACTCTGCTCCCTTCTAGAGCTTCTTAGCTAACTGGGGCAGTCAGCTGAGGACCTCAGTGGAGATCTGCGGCATAACCCGTGCCATGTTCCATGGGGCTGCAGTGACCCAGGTGGCCAAGGGGATGGTACAGCCTAGAGACAGGAGGGCCTTCTCTGCTGTAGCTGCTTTCCTTTCAAATGTGTCTTCTTGATTTTTGGAAGGACTTACAGGTGGCTCACTGTAAATGAGACCCTGCCTATTGCCTTAGCCTCATAATAGATGCATCAATAATGATTCTACATTGTGCATAGTGACTAGAAAAAAATTAACAAACACAAGAATGAGTGATGTAATAGAGAATAATTTGTTGTTTGCTTTTGTTACTTAGCTTTTTTAAAGTGTGTCTTCTTTTTTTTCTTTTCTTTTTTTTTTTTTTTTTTTTTTTGTCTTTGGTTTTTTGAGACAAGGTTTTTCTGTGCAGTCTTGGCTGCCCTGGAAATCATTCTATAGATCTGTAGATCTGCCTGCCTCTGCCTCCCAAGTGCTGGGATTAAAGATGTGCACCACCATGCCCAGCTTTTAAAAACTGCATCTTCTCAGCCAAACACAATACGTGCAGTAAACTTTGAACCCCTACCCAGATCTAGCCAATGGACAGGACATCCTTCACAGTTGAGTGGAGAGCGGGGTCTGACTTTCACAGGAATTCTGGTGCCCCATATTTGACCATGTCCCCTGGAGGGGGAGACCTGGTGGCACTCAGAGGAAGGATAGCAGGCTACCAAGAAGAGACCTGATACCCTATGAGCATATACAGGGGGAGGAGGTCCCCCTCAGTCACAGTCATAGGGAAGGGGGAAGGGGAGTAAGGGGAAAATGGGAGGGAGGGAGGAATGGGAGGACACAAGGGAGGGGATAACAATTGAGATGTAATATGAATAAATCAATAAAAAGAATATGTTTATGAAGAAAAAAAGTGCATCTTCTAATGCCATGCTCTCTCCCTTTATGTAAGACTAAGGTTGTGCCTTGATCTTATTGATACTTGGCCATTGTAATTTCCTTAGGTTTTTCCACTTCCTTTAGACACATTTTTACTAAATACTTTCTAAACATGTTATACTTTCCCAAACACGGGAGAAATTTACTTTATGTTTACTAAAACCTATTACCATGTCTTCCTTGGGTTTTATTCTTGTTATCTGAAGAACTCTCTTAATTTAAAATTGGCTCTTTCTCTCATCATAGGATAAGGAATTGTCTTTGTGCTTCACTGGTTAAACTGCCAAAGCAGTTAATATGAAGAGAAAATTCTAGTCACTATTGGTTGAGAATGAGTCCTGGAAAATAAATGTCCAATAAGGTTAAATGTTGCAGAGAAGTTCAATCTATAAAAAGGTTATGAAAATATATGACAAGGAAAGACCTAGTTCAGTGTACTGTTGGAAAAAGTGTGTTCCTGGTATATTAATAACACACTTGTCCTCTCGCAAACAACTGCAGCCCTTCAGTTGAAATGTCAGCAGAGGCCCATGTTAACATGATGTCCTCTGAAAGACTCCACCCACCAGGGGATCGAAGCAGATGCTGAGACTCACAGCCAAACTCTGGGGTGGAGCACAGGGAGTCTTATGGAGGAGTTGGGAGATAGAAGGAGCTGGAGGGGACAGGAGCTCCCCAAGGAAACCAATGGAACCAACAAATCTGGGCAGTGCTGCAGAGAATGATGCACCAACCAAGGACCATGCATGGTGAGCACCTAGACCCTCTGCTCAGATATAGTAGAGTAGATAGGCAGCACAGTCTCCTTGTGGGTCACATGGACACTGACATGGACTCTGGTGCCCACTCATTGATCACTTCCCCCACAGAGAAAGAGGATACCGACAGTCCAGATGAGACTTGACGTTAGGGGAGGAGGGCTCCCCCTCACTGAGGACTAGGGGAACAGGGAGAGGGGGAGGGGGCTATAATTGGGATGTAAAGTGAAGAAATTAAAATAATAAAAATAATAATAGTAATAATAATAATAAATACTTAATATACTTTTTAAAAAGACACATGCACTGCACTCTGTAGCTCCTGCAGACTGATAGTATATTCATACAAGAACTCTTCCTCCTAGGAGTTACATTCTCATAGGGAAAATAAGAAGCATATTCAGTCATATGAAGTCTTGCTATTTTCAAATCACAGGGGAAACTGCTTCTAAAACCTTTAGATTAGCTGCTACTGTGTTCAGGTTAGCCCTGGGGCAAAATAGAAAAGACAGATTAGGATTTCTCTTTGTTTAAATCTTTCTATTAAATCAGGTGAGCCAGCTAAGCTTTTGGGGGAAAGGCAGGAAGTACAGGATCAAGAGAGAAAAGCTCTTTTAAATTGATATCTTGTGCTACATTTCCTGAAGCCTGCTTTTATTAGACATTAAAAGTCACTGGATAGCATTACGTAAATTGTTTTTCTTCTACTATTTGTTATATATTGCAACCTTTCAAGTGGTAGTTAAATCAAACATACTTTAGGTTGCCATCATGTATTTTATGAAAAACTAATGAAGATCTCTGAGTTGAGATGTTTAATGAGTGTATATCATTTCTTTTTTAGCTTAAGAAATATTTTACATTCATAACTCAGTTTTGTCCCTAGCACAAAGTATGTAAAAACAAAACAAATTAAAACAAACAAAAAATGTTACCTTTGTTGCTTCTGTTTCTCTTAGAGGAAGTTTGAATTTGATTATTACTGTACTTATCAGCTATGATAATGAGTATATTGAGTAATAGAATTTGTAAATTCTATTCTATTCTTGAAATTCTAAAAAGGAGAAGATACAGAAGTAAGACTATTCTTTTATAGTTACAGTACATTCTTTTCTCTCTCTTTCTTTCTTTCTTCCTTCCTTCCTTCCTTCCTTTTATTTATTTATTTTTTGCAGGGTTGCTCTATGTAGCCTAGGCCAGCCCTGGATTCACTAAGATCCACTTGCCTCTGTGGATCCCAGCCTCCAAGTGCTGGGATTCAAGGTGTACACCACCATACCCAGGATTAAAATGCATCCTTAAGCACGCAGGGTTCTTCTGCTCCTCTCTGATACTCATAAATGTAGAACACTTAATATAAGAGGTAGACTCAAAGTCAATGGGGCTCTCAAAACGACTCACTTCCTTCTCCTGACATTTGAGATGTAAAAGAGGGTCATGCTGACTGTCATAGATTTCCTGGTATCTTTAAAATATTTATTTCTTGTAAATGAAAATTGTGATGACTCATGATTTTCTTAAACTTATTTATGCCTGGGCAAGAAAACTTAAGAATGATATGCAGTTTGTACCTGTATATGATATATTCAAAAATCAAGGGTTGAAATATAAAGATGTTTTTGAGCACCATAGAACATTTTATCCAAAATGCATCACAAATGTCAGGACACCCAGAGTCTTGCACAAAAATTGTTTTCTGTGTATTGATGTGTGTTTAACCTCTGTCTTTATCTGCTCTAGAAGAGCACTTTAAGAGAGAATGCACCCAGTTTCTTTCATTATTGTTTAAACCCACTTGTCATTAACAATTGATAACTGTGATTAATAATTATAAGCATATGGACTATTTATACTACTTTATAAAATGACGTGAAAGAAAATGTATCTCAAAGAAAAATCTATGTAAACAAACAAACAAACAAAAGAATGATATGCAGAATGGGAGAGAGTAAGTGACATCTACACTTCTGAGAATGTCAAGGCACTAAAACGACTCACAGGAAGAACAAAGAACCCAATTAACAATGGCCAAATTTAAATAGATACTTACAAAAAGATAAGAAAAGGAAGGAAGGAAGGAAGGAAGGAAGGAAGGAAGGAAGGAAGGAAAGAAGATGTATAAAAAGCTAAGAGGTATGTGAAAATGTTCAGCATCCATGACTGTCAGAGAAAAGCAACCCAAACCAAGCTGAATACTGCCTCACCTAAGTAAAGACAGTTGCTGTCAGGAAGACTCACAACAGAGTGGAGGTGGGTTGGCTGGTAAAGCACTTCCTGCAAAAGCACTTACCTGAGTCCAAGTCTTCAAGGTCCAAGCTGGATGTGGTGCATGTCTCAGCAAGGGAAATGGGAGCCAGACACAGAAGAGTCCCTAATACACACAAACCACCTAGTTTTTCAAAGACAGAGAATGACAGGAGATTCTGTCTCAGAGCAGAAAGTGAAAAACCAACACCTGGCGTTACTCCTCTGACCTCCACTCAGGTGTCATAGCATTTGAGTGCCAGCCCTCATTTGCAGAAACATACATGAAGAGGGAGAGAGGGAGAGAGGGAGAGAGAGAGAGAGAGAGAGAGAGAGAGGAGGAGAGAGAGAGAGAGAGAGAGAGAGAGAGAGAGAGAGAGAGAGAGAGAGAGTGAGTTCTACACTGTTGGTGAGAATATAAATTAGTTCAACCCTTATTTAAAACAGTATAAAGATCCCTTAAAAATTAAAACTAGATCTATCACTGGACCCAGAAATCTCACTACTGGTATGTACAGACAAAAGGAAAGAAAGAAAACTAATATGACAAAGAGATCACCTCTTGCATGTTTAGAACTATTCATAATAGACAAGACACGAAATCAGCCGAACTGCAAACGGCACATGCAGTGATAAATACAATGTGGTGCCTACACTTCATGGAACTCAACTCACCCAGACAAGAGAATAAAATCCTACCACCCGCAACAACACGGGTAAACATGGAGCCCTTTGGTTTAAGCCAGGCAGCAATACATACCCCATATAGTCTCACTCAAATATGGCATCTAAGCAAGTTGTTCTCATGGCCGTTGTTGGTAGTGTGCCGGTATCAGAGATAGAAATTACAAAATAAATTGTAATTCAAAGTGAATTAACAACTGAATGTAAGACAAATTTTCTGTCAATGATTTCCAAGCACCCTAATTGAAATCAATTTTCTTTCTGTTTTTCTTTTTCTCATTCATGCTTGAAAATAAACTAAAATTGGAACTGAAAAGATGGAAGCTGGAAAAGATATATTAAGATATAGAAGCTGGGAAGATATAGTAAGCATAAGTACTGCCCTTCCAGAGGAAATGAGTTCAGTTCCCAGAACCCATATCAGGCAGCTAGCAACTGCTTGGAACACCAGCTCTAGGGGGACCCAGCACCTCTGGCTTTTGCAGTCACCTCTAATCATATGCAAACACCCACACACAAATACACAAATATGGGTATAATTAAAAAACAAAAATAAAATCATTAAAAGAAAAAACTAAAAATATTAAGCAACATTCATTGAGCATGAGATGAACAAGCTTATTTAATAACCTTAAATATTGCTATTGCTTAAATATAATACCAGCTTATTTTTTTTTTATATTGAATAAGATTGTGCGTTAACTAGATTAGTAGGGATGTTTTGAATGGTAAATCTAGATATCTTTTTTATTCGTTTTGTACTAACTGAGGAGAAATTAGAAGCAATTTTAGTGTTCATATTCTCTAAAGACTGTGAAAAATTTCCCCAATATTTGGCAACAAGACACTAAGCCCATCTTTCTTCAGGAGGCTTTGTCATTGTCATGAGACATTATTGTAGCTGGGAACTCAACTAGTGTTCTGCAATGCAATAGCATTGTGACATGGTCCAATAAGCCCAGTGATGGTCAAGATGACATACCTAGCACTCAGAAAATACAACAGGGACCTGCCACCAAAGCTGGAACCCAACCCCCCCCCCCCAAGCTTGTAGTGTGTATTCTTGAAGCTACATGTTTCTGTTTAACTGAAACTCTTCTTTTTCAGTTTTCAGGAGCAAACCCAGAGTCTTGCACACACCAGACAAACACTCTATGACTGAGCTGTAGACCAGTTCTTACTCAAGCATTTATCCAGGAATATAAAGCTCTTTGAAAAGCAATATGCCTAATTGGCTTAAAATGTGGTATTCTACTCACAGTGTAAGTAGTGCTATCTCTATATGTAAGTATTGCTTAACCATCGTGAACCCTTTACTTGGTTAAAAGCCAACATTGGCAGCATTTCTAGAACCATTCTTATTCAACACTCACATGGAAGGATGTGCACGTTAGCTTCTCTGAAGATATAAAATTAGCTAAATCATATTAATACTAAAACATATGCCACAGAGGTTAGAAACACATCTCACTGAACCATTATCCCATGCTATTCCTTTCCCCTTGACCATGTAGAAAGTTAAAGCTCCGGTATATTACATGGCTGTTTTGTTATAGCTCACAAGCAAAATATCCCTTTCAGTACATAGTCACTCAAACAGTAAGAGGCAGGTACTACAATTGAGAGGAGATGTAAGGTATATGAGAGAAGATGAGAGAGTTCTTATGCACTGTGTTCTGGTGTACAAATGCTATTTTTAACATAGTAAGAACCCTGACACTTCCTAAGAGACAGGACCCTGCCAAAAATAAGATTATGGAACTGCATTTCCTTTTGACATCAGCAGCCTAAAATGCCAAATCATATGAGAAAAAAAAACCCTTTCTCTTGAGAAGTACAAATGTGAAAGATTTGGGTATTAGTAACGTAAAATATTTTTACAATCCCCTCTGGCCTAAAATTTTAAAATTTGATATGTTTATTCCAAAAGCATTAGGCAATGTTAATATAATAAGTAACATGCCTGGAGATATGGCTTAATGTACTGCTGTTGCAGAAGCCTTGAGTTTGATGTCTGGGACCCATGTTGTATACTTTTTTCTACTTTGGCAGTTATGCCCGTGTTTTATTATTAATCACTTTCACTAGAATACAGACTCTACAAAGGCAGGGACCTTTGCATGTTACATTCATTGGTCTATCCCAATAGAACAGTGCTTGCAGTAAGTAGCTACTCTACAAAGTTGGTTTAACTATTGAATTGAACGTATTCCAGTAGTTGAGTTTTGTGCTATGCATTATTTTTGTTATCCAATGATATACTAGTTTATAATTTTGCCTCATTACATCATTTAATTTCCATTTACTTTCAAAAACTAAAATGTAAAAAGAATAATTTCCTTAATATCTTTAGAGAAGGGAAGAAATTTTTAATAAATTTAATACAAGTGTTTTTATTAAGTTTATTTTAAATTTTATTATTAAAGATATTGTAAACAAAATATGATACCTCCAAATTAACCAGACTCAAAAACTATACAACTCATTGAAATTCTAAATAGTTGCACTAGCCTTTTAAAATGAAAGCTGTGGAGATTCACATTAGATTTTACACTTTCACTACCAAATATATTTTATGTACTATCTACAACCAAAACCAAGAACTCATGACAAAATTAAAATTAGAAAAATACTTGGCTTTATGCCCTCTTTTATAACCCATGCTCATTAACTATATCAGTCCTTTGGTATATTGCAGTCCTTGTTTTCTTTTCTTCTTGGTATATTGCACTCATATGTATATTTGTTTACATACATATATATATATTACTGACTAGATGCCATATATAAAGGATAACATGAGGTTCTTTCATATCTGAGACTGTATGACCTTGTTTAATATTACACATTCTGTCTGTCCATTTTTCCACAAATATTATGTGTGGTTTCATAATTTTTTAGAGCTGATTAGCATTCCAGTAGAAAGCCATGCTAAATTCAGCCACGTTAGAAATCTCATGCTTAGGCTGTAGGCTGTGACCTTCACGTTGTTGACCTTTGCTGAAGGAAGGTTTGTGTTTAGGCTATCTTTGGATTGTTTACCTTTGAAGGAAATAGGGAAGTTATTACAGAGAACTATTCAGAGGATTGTATTCTTGCCTGGGGGTTAGGGGAAGTGAGATTACAATAGAGCTCCTGGTGACCTTGTTATATAAAGTCTACTCACCTACATTAAAGGCAGTCTTGATCAGAAATCTTCAGACTTGGCTCAATTTTACTCACGCCTCTGTCCCCTGACTTTCAATTCCCACTCCCTCTTCCAGAGAACCCTGTTCAATTTGTCGCATGCGACAGGACACATTCCATTTTATATACATATCATTTTTTCTTACTCATTTATCTGAGAATGAATTATCTCTTCATCTGAATATGGGTGGGAAATTTTAGCAGAAGTTACATAATAACAGTAGGGTCTGATGTCACATTTCTCTAACTTACTTTGTGAACTTCCCATTTGAATGAAAGTCAATTGGTATGAAGCAACATAAAGTTAGCAATCTTCAGAGATGGAAAATGAAATCAGAATAATATCAAATAATAATCAAAATAAGAATGTCCTCCATAGACTCATAGATTTGAATGGTTGGTTACCAGGGAGTGACACTATTAGGATTTGTGGCCTTGTCAGAGTAGGTGTGGCCTTGTTGGAGGAAGTATGTACTTGGAATGAGCTTTGAGGTTTCAGATGCTCAAGCCAGACCCAGTGGCTCACACTCTCTTCCTTCTGCCTGCCAATCTGGATGTAGAACTCTCAGGTCCTCCAGCGCCATGTCTACCTGAGTGCTACTGTGCTTCCTGCCATGATGATAATGGACTAAACCCCTGAACCTGTAAGCACATCCTTAGTAAATATTTTCCTTTTTAAGAGTTGCTGTGGTCATAGTGTTTCTTCACAGTGATAGACAGCCTAACGAAGATGACAAGTAAGTGGGTACAGGCATAACCATTGTTATCCAGGCCAGTGACCACACTACTATAACAGCTCAAAAATGTCTGTGAGAGGAATTGGCCTAAGAAAGGTAGACTCTGGACCTTTGCATACTTTCACACTGTCTGCCACTGTCAGGGATATAGCTACAAGTTCTGCAGAACTTCAGAAGAGGAATGAAAACGAACCATCCAGATCAAAGATGAAAAGGGTTCACTCATCTTCGTCAGTGGATCGTGTATGTTCATAGAAAGCATTAAAAAACAAAAACAAAACCATAAAACATGTTGATCTTGTTCATGTCACATCAGCAGTGTGAATGGTAAGAAAGCTCCACGGATGTGCAGAGGCCCATCATAGTACATCAAAATTATTTCACCTAAAAAATGTCGTCAGGACGCATTATTGTACCTGAGTGCCAACTTCACTACTGCTAAGCCAATTCATCTGATTTTAGATACATTTAAAACCACCACCAGGTGTTTATCACTCTAATTAAATGTGTGAACCTGCGAGAGCAAGGCCTGAAAAAAAGTCGGACTTGAAGTCCCATGTATTAGCCAGATGTAGTCAGGGCATCAGGCAGTTGATACTGAGGGTGTTCAATCACGGGGACAAGCCTCACGTGGCAAAAAACATGTTTTTACATAGAGGCACATGAATAACAACAGCTGGAGTAAACTCACTCCTGTCTGCCACACCCAGGAGAAGCAGAAAGCATATTACAAAAACAATTCCACGTTTTTAAAGAAACTGAAGCCACAGACAGGTTTTTTTTATTTCATTTTTTTTTTATTTTAATTTTATAAATTTAATCAGATTACAACTCAATTGTTGTCCCATCACTTGTATCCTCCTGTTCCTTCCTCCCTCCCACTTTCAACCTATTCCCCTCCCCTATATCTAAGACCGAGGGGGACCCCCTCCCCCACTATATGGTCATAAGCTATCAAGTCTCATCTTGGTAGTCTGCTTATTCTTTCTTTGAGTGCCATCACAGACAGTTCTTGCCTTGTTTTTTTAGGGTTTCCCACAGGCACTCAGAATTCCCCTCGCATGACTCCATTCTTGGACACTGTAGAGACAACCAGATAACCAGCTATGCTATCTGTAGAAATTCTTTTCTTTGTCTTCATTACAGTGCACTGAACTTAGCCCGGCTCTGCTGCTTTGCTTTTTATTTTAAGACAGGGTCTTGCTAAGTTATCCAGGCTGGCCTTGAACTCACTTGTAGCGTATGAAATTCTTTTACCCATGCCTACTAAGTAGCTGTAGTTACTGGCCTGCTGTCACCAGGCCCTGTCTTTGGCTTGTCATGAGGTTTCGTTATCACACTCTGTAACCTGGTCTGGCCCAGAGTTCACTAAATAGCCCAGGTTTACCTCAGACTTACTGCAATGCTCATACACAATCTCCTAAGTGCTTAGATTATAGACATGAGCCATCACACCCAGAGCTCAGTAATGATTCTAAAGTCATTTTGATATCCCATGGGGATAAAAATGTTCCAACTTAAATATTACTGCTATGCACACACGATATGGTCCAAAACTAAATATGTTGCATATCTCTCTGGCTTGGCACATACCTGTTATGCCGACTGCCTTCCATTTCCCTGGTGATAGCATATACCTTATCATTACTATCCATGCTGAAAAAAAAATATATGAAAGCCAAGCATATCACACACACACACACACACACACACACACACACACACACACACACAAACACACACCACTATTCCTGTTGTTACCATTACTCTTCTGTTGCTGTGATATAACACCACGGCCAAAGCAACTTACAGAAGAAAGAGGTTCTTTGGGCTTGTGGTTCCAAGGGTATAATAGTCTAAGATGATGGAAGAAAAGAATGGAGCTGGAGCAGCAGCCGGGAGCTCACATCTTGAACCAGAAGCACCAACCAGGAAAAGAAAACTAAAACAGGTGCAAGTCTGTTTATTTTCTAAACTCAACCCCAATGATGCACTTCCACAAACGAGGCCACGCCTCCTAATCCTCCCCCAAACCAAATAACTAAATGCTAGGGTCTATGGAAAGCATTTTTATCCAAACCATCACACTATCCAGTTGAAATCCCTTTGATTTTATCTTCTAAGATCCTTCCTACTGACATACCCTCTATTAAATTCCCACTGCCACTCTGGTTTTTAGTTTTGTTTTGCTTTGTTTGAATCTTTAGTTCCCATCTGCCTGGATGGCTGCCCTGAAATCACCTCACCACCATGCAATTGTCAGAGCCTGATTCTTATTTGCAGTCACTATACCCTCAAAGGTTCTTTTAATCTTACAACTTAGATTTGGAACTTTGAACAGGAGAAATTTTGATTCTTCTCAGATGCAGTGGCCAAAGAACACAGAGAGCATCTAGCCATGTTGGCAGCACTGTTCAAATCCAGTCCCAACACACCACTGAAATGAGGGGTTGTCTTCATACTCCTGAGCCCAGTTGGAAGGTAACAAGGCAGAGAGTGGCAATGAACCAGAAAATGAGAAAAGGACAAGTTGACACAGCAAGTACAGACACTAGCCATTTCTTCTACATCTTAAAACCTCAATGAGGCTCTGGAGATAAGCTTAGCCAAGGATTACTAGGTAATCCTCTGGTGGGAACTAGGTCTTAACAACAATGAGTGAAAAAAGGGCCATCATCCTGTAAAGAGTTAAGTTTCAAAGTAAAGAAATGAACAGAAGGTAGACTGCAAACACACATAGATGTCACCCCTGAGTACTGCTTCAGGGATGTCTTAGGACAGACCTGTGTACAAGAGTTCACTGCTGGTGAATATGCTAGAGTTTAAGATTTGAGAGGATTGGTATGTACCTTAATTTGTAGAGTGTTTGTCTCAGCCTTGATCACCAGAACTAGAGGTAATAGGTTTTTTTTTTTTTTTTTTTTTTTTGCTTTTTGTTTAAACAACAACAACGACTACTACTACTACTACTACTCAGTTATGTTATATAAGCAAGTTTTTGTTTTAATCCCAACTGTGGGATATTGGGATGTTTTAGTTTGTCCACAGCTGATAATTTGTTCAGGTGGGCTGTGGTCTTTGCCAACTGGAGTTAGTAGAATCCTGAGGACTCTGGGAGAGTACAAATACCAGAGTGGAGAGAGGAAAGGGCTTCGAGGAGATGAACACCAAAAAAAAAAAAAAAAAGACTGCTTGTTTGTCCTGCTGCATTTGCCATTTGCTGTTGCTGGACTACTAGATATCCGGATGACTGAGATGGGTATTCTCCCAAAGAACCTGCCAGCCCTAACCAGTCGGAACTAAGTCTAAAGAGGTCTTGTCCCTTCTAACCTTCCTACCTAGGCTGGGGGCAGGTTTGAAGGGAGGTAGAGGCATAAACTGAGTAAACATAGCATGGTGTTGCACACCTGTAATCCTAGCACACAGGAAGTAGAGCAGAAGGATCAGAAGTTTGAGGTCTGTCTTAAGTTCAAAGGCAGCCTGGGCTACACTAAAAAAAAAAAAAAAAAAAAAAAAAAAAAAGTCTATGTTTAAAGTTTATTCTACACTTTTCCCACCAAGAGGGAATTATTAAACAGTAGAGAAAAAATAAGAATTCATAGATTTCAGTGAGATTTATATAAAATGGATGTGTCCTCTATAAATAAGACTTGGTACCAATGACTGGGATTGATAGATACATGAGGACCATTTTCCTCACCCAACTAGCAATGCTGCACAAGCAACAGTTGACAAGGTAGTATGCTGAGACAAATGGTAGCTATTGTCACAGCTGTCACCAGGCATGCAGAGTTTGCCAGCAACACAGCTCACAGCAGTGTGAGGTAAAATGATATCAAGTCCATATTGGTTGGCAACCAATACTGTCTCTTCTTCTTCTCCTTCTCCTCCTCCTTCTCTTTTTCTTCTCCTTATTTTCCTCAAGATCTCTTTTACCTACTCATCGTGTGTGTGTGTGTGTGTGTGTGTGTGTGTGTGTGTGTGTGTTTAATGTTAAGGATCAAACCCAGGTCCCCACGAATGGTAGGAAAGTACTCATCAATTGAACTGTGCCACCAGCCCCTCAACCTTTTTCTCATTCTTTCTGCCTTTCTTACCCTGACTAGTTATTATTAACCTACAACCACCTACTGTTTAAGCCCAGTGAGCTCCATGCCCACGTGTAATGAAAGGAAAGAGAGATCACCAAGTTCCCTCATATCTTTTATATAAGAATTGTTCTTGTACTTATATCGATTCTGGCTTCTATATAACTTCGTGTGACTGGTTTAAAGGTCTCTTTTTCCAGAAGGAGTACGTATGAGAAAGATCAAAGAGAAGGAAGGGGCTGAAGAGTCAGATTCATCCATATATATTATAGGCAGGTAGCAGTTTGACAGCAAACCGGAAAGCAACACCAGCGTTCATAACAATCAGGTGCTGATGAGAAAGCATTTTGCTAGGTGGTAAGTGATTACCTAACAAGCAAGTTTATGCTTTAGCTAAGTGGGCTTTCTGTGAAAACACATAGGGCATGGATTACATTTTAACTTTTTTTAGTTCTTTCCACTAATCCTCAATCCTTTTCAATGAAAATCTCCTATACTTCTTTTGGTAAACTGATTGATATTTTGAGTATTACTGCAAATATGTTTCCAATGTTGATTATGAGGGTTTGTGCTTATTGTATGGGATAGTGCAATGGATTCATTTATCTCTTTGTATCTAGTGACATTGCTAATCTCACATACTCCTTCATATAAGAGTCCTCCTGTCTTGGTTACTGTTCTATTACTGTGAAAAGGCACCATGACCAAGGCAATTTTTATTTCTTTTTTTTTTAATTTATTCATATTACATCTCGATTGTTAGCCCTTCCCCTGTTTCCTCCCATTCTTCCCTCCCTCCCACTTCTCCCCTTCTCCCCTCCCCTATGTCTGTGATTGAGGGAGACCTCCTTCCCCTATATCTCTTAGAATATCAAGTCTTTTCTTGGTAACTTGCTATCCTTCCTCTGAGTGCCACCAGGTTTTCCCATCCAGGGGACGTGGTCAGAAAAGGGGCACCAGAGTTCGTGTGAGAGTCAGATCTCACTCTCCACTCAACGGTGGAGAATATCAAGGCAATTTTTATAACAGACAACATTTAAGGGCTTACCTACAGTTTTAGAAGGTTATTTCATGATCATCATAGCTGGAAACAGACATGCATAGTAATGAAGAAGTAGCTGAGAACTTTAGGTCTTGATTTGCAGTAATGAGAGAGAGAGAGAGAGAGAGAGAGAGAGAGAGAGAGAGAGAGAGAGAGAGAGAGAGAGAGAGAGAGAGACAGAGAGACAGAGAGACAGAAAGAGACAGAGACACACACAGAGGATGAGAATCTGGGGGTAGTGTGAGCTTTTTGAAATCTCAAAGCCCACTCCTGGTGAAAGACCTCCTCCAACAAGGCCATGCCTTCTAATCCTTCCCAAACAGTTCACCAACTAGGAACCAAACATCCATACATATAATCCTATGGAGGCTAGTCACATTCAAACCACCAGCTTCTATTCCTTGAACCCATAGGCTAATACCCATATCATAATGCAAAATGCACTTAATTCAACTTCACAACTGTCCGTAGTCTTTTGCAGCTTCACTACTGTTTAAAAGTCAAAAATTTCTTCTGAGTTTCAAGAAAATCTCTTAACTATAACTCCTTGTAAAAATCAAGTTCTAAAAGCAAATCACATACAAACATACAATGGCACAGAATATGGGTTATCACTCCAAAGGGGAGGAAAGGAGCAGGAGAGTGAGGAAATACTGGACCAAAGCAAGACTCCAAATCCTAAATCTCTATGTCAGATGTCAAAGGCTTCTTCAGATCTCCAACTCCTTGCAGCTTTGATGACTGCAACACATTTCTCTCCGTAGGCTGTTTCCACTCCCTGTTAAGACGCTGTCCTTCACAGTTATCCCGAGGCCATGGCATCTCCAACTCAACCCGGGCTTCACCTTCACAGCTTCACACAGTGACGTCTCCAGGCCTACATTCGCGGACTCCCCTGCCACATTCCAGGCCCCAGTGGCTTTCCTTAACCACAGAAGAAGATTCCACTCCAAATCCAGTACCACGTGGACAAAGCTGGCAAATTCCTGTGCTTGTCAGGGCTGAAACCTGGCCTTCTCCTTGAATTACATTTACATAAGCGTTCCATTGTGGGTAGTTCCCTTTGTTGCTAAAGCTTTTGTTTGATTCCTTTTCACAAATTAGAAGCTTAGCTTGGTAGAGTCTTGCCCTGAGGTCACCACTTCTTTTATTCCATTTTGAATCAGGCCTTTCTTTAAACTGCTTCTCTTGGAGGACAAGGCTTGGCTCCAACATTACATTTCTTCGTTCTCTTTTTCCCTTCAAACGCTACGTTTTCTATTTCCCTTTGCCCCACTTGCTCTTTCTGATTGTAGATCATTGTAGCTCTGCATAACACCAATCACTAATAACCATGTGGCACTGTCACTATAAGGCTGCTTTCAAATCCCCTCTTTGGAAAAACATTAATGCCTCAGGCAGATTATTAGGACAAGGGCAAAAAGCAGCCACACTATTTGCCAAAATTACATAAAGGCCACTTTCTACTACTGTTCCCCTCTGAAACCTTTGGAGTTGGGCCTGCATAGTCTAAATTGCCCTCATCACTACTATCTTCTATTCTCTTACTAAGATGGCCTACTAAGCCCCACTTAAAGTGATCAATGACTTTTCTTGTCCAAAGTCCACATTCTACCAACAAGCAGCATGGTCAAGTCTTACATCAGTATCCTCGTCCCTTGTACAAACTTCTGTCTTAGGTAGGCTAACTATTGTTGTGATAACCACCATTACCAAAAGCAAACTTAGGAGGAAAAAGTTTATTTGTCTTACACTTTCACCTCCCTGTTTATCATTGAAGGAAGTCAGAATAGGAACTCAAGCAGGGCAGGAAACTTATGCTGAGGCCAAGGAGAAATGATGCTTATTGGCTTCATAGTTTCCTCCTCTGCCTGCTTTCCTAAAGGATCCAGGACCACCATCCCAGGGATGGCCCCACCCACATTTGCCTGGGCCCTCCACCATCAATCATTAATTTGGAAAATGCTCTTCAGCCTTGTCTGCTTAAAGCTCAGTGTTCGGGAGGCATTTTTTTCAATGGAAGGTCCTCCCTCTCAGATGACTTTAACTTGTGTCATGTTGACATAAAACTAGCCAGCATACTCCTACTCCACAGTTTTGATACCTTTGGTTCAGAGCCCCCACAGGAACCACACTCCAAATCATTATGTGGAAATGTCCCAAAGCCAAGTAATTCCTCAATAGTGTAATGGCTCATACTTTTGTCCTGTTGTATATGTCACTGCCTGCTGGCTCCTCAGGAGCTGTCTCCTTTCGGTCCACTATTATGGTATAGCAGTGCTTATGGTCAAGTTATAGCCTTTATTTTATGTAAGAATATATCTAAAGCACAGTATGCTACAAAGGAGGCATCAGAGGTCAAATATGATAGGACATTCACCATGTGCTAATGCTACAGGGAATATAAAGTCACATACATAACTAGGTTTGGATCTAGTGTTTTAGACTTCTACTGAGAGTCTTGGAAGGCTGGAAAGAAGGGTGCTATAATTATTTATAATTATTTATTTAAATAACTTGCCTTTGGTAGCTGGAGTGATGGCTCTCTAGTTAAGAGTGTTCAGTGCTCTTGAAGAGGATGTGAGCTCACTTCCAAGTTTGGTGTGTAACTCTAGCTCCAGGGCATCCCACACTTCTGACCTCCATGGCCACCCTAACATGTGCATCCAGGCACCCTCATACACATGTGCATATCCCCCCTACACACATACATATATGCACACAGACACACACACAACTAGGCATAATTTTAAAATCTTTAATATTTGTTTTAGAATTTGGCCATTGTCAACCTTATAATAGCAAACCCTCCTTCCTTTAGAAATTTTAATCTAACTTTATTTCCAAGGTTATAGTCACTGCAGCATATTAAATAGCAGTAGCGAGATTGGCAATTCTGTCTTATTCTGTCTTTGCATGAAGTCATCTAATACTCTGCTACTGCTAAGTATAATGCTTATAGATTTTAGCAGCTGTATTTTATCCTATTCTAGATTGCAGTGTGTGTGTGTGTGTGTTGTGTTTTATAATAAATCTGCCAAATGCTTTTTCCCTTTTTATTCTTTACACAACATAAAAGCTCTCCATACAAATATTACAACAACTTGCCAATTTCTATAAAACTTTTGTTCAGCTTGTGATTTCCTAAGATAAGTAAGTCAAGTTGTGGAGGATTGATACTCTAGCAATATGGAGTCTTCTATTCAACTTTGCATTTATTTCTTTAGTTACTTTCCTTGGTGTTATATTGTACATGGATTTGTTTAAATATGCAAAATGCTCTAGGGAAAAATTAGTTACTTTATTATTTGTAAGTTATAACTCTAGTTAAATAATGAAAAAAAAATTACCATTTCTATGTCTGAGCTGGGAAAAGAGGGCTAGAAAATAACGACTATCTAAACCCAGTAACATTCCGTTGTTCATTTTTGGTTTTGTTTTTTGGTTTGTTTGTTTTCTTTTACATATCTAAGATGGAATAAAATAAGAAGTTAAGTAACCCTCCTTCAACTACCTGGAGCATCCTTTAATATAAGACCCACTGCCTTGTACTTGTTTGGGAATGTGAAATATGCTGATATGATAACAAAATTCTAGACAAGCATCAGATACTTGGAAAAAATACACACATGGATGGAGTGTCTTGGTTTGTCTTTCTGTTGAAATAATAAAACCTCATGACCAAAAGCAACTTGGGGAGGAAAGGGTTTCCTTGGCTTTCCCAGGTGGATCACAGTCCATCATAAAAAGAACATAGAGCAGGAACTTTAGGCAGGAACTGAAGCACAGAGGGATGCTGCTTATTTGTTTGCTCCTCATGCCCTGCTCAGTCCACTTCCTTATACAACTCGGGACCACCTGCCCAAGTATGGCAACATCCACAGGAATCTTGGCCCTCCTACATCAGTCATTCATCAAGGAAATACTTCCATAGGCTTGCCTACAGGCCAATTTGATGGAGGCATCTTCTCATCTGAGGATCCTCTTCCCATATGTGGTGGTTTGGATACATATACCCCCTGTAGGCTCATATATTTGAATAGTTGACCAATGTGGAATGGCCTGCTTGATCGAGGTTGAGAGGTATGGCCTTGTTGAAGTAGGTACGGCCTTATGGGAGAAGTGTGTCCCTAGGGGTGAGCTCTAGGTTTGAAATGCTCAACCAGGTCCCAGCGTCTCACCCGTCCTGATACTTACCTGCAGATTCAGATGTGGAACTCTCAGCTCCTCCAGCACCGTATCTGCTGGCATGCTGGCATGCTTCCATGTTTCCTGTAACGCTGATAATGGGCTAAACCTCTGAAACTGTTAAGTCCCAATTAAATGCTTTCTTTCATAGGAGTTGTCATGTTGTCTCTTCTCAGCAACGGAACACTGACGAAGACACCATTTGACTCACTCTTGTGCCAAGTTAACAAAAATACTAACCAGCACACAAATAATATCCGAACTCTTATAAGAAAAAGGCCATTTGCTAAATTCTTCCCTTTATTGCAATTTCTGAAAATTTTTCTGAAATATATTAATTAACACAACGCACAAATTTATACAAATGCTTCAGGTAGCAAATCAATATCAAAAGATTGTATTTGGGAACTATATTAAAACAACTTGAGCCGGTGTGTCGGCACACGCCTTTAATCCCAGCACTCAGGAGGCAGATGCAGGCAGATCGCTGTGAGTTCAGGACCAGCCTGGTCTACAAAGAGAGTCCAGGACAGCCAAGGCTACACAGAGAAACCCTGTCTCAAAAAACCAAAAGAAAAAAAAGAAAGAAAGAAAGAAAGAAAGAAAGAAAGAAAAGAAAAAAGAAAGAAAGAAAAGAAAAAGAAAAAGAAAACAACTTGAAAACTGAACTGTGATGTATATGTGTGTTAACCACATTTTTTCTGAATATTACTGCTAAGTGGAGCTCACAACATTTCTTGAATAAAGCAACATGGAAAGGGAAGTGAAGGTCATTTGCTTCTATCATAAACCCCACATGATACCTGAAGTTATGAAGCAGGAAGCAGAAATACATACATCACATCTAAAGTACCAAGTTCTAACTACACTTCCTGTGTAGAGCAGATTCATTCATTATTGATGCAAAGTTACTGCAGCAATTCATGCTTTATATGAGATGAATTCAATGTGTTTGAAGAGCATATACTTTCTTTTGAGATATTTTAAACATGATCCATTTGCCATTTCCATTTACTTTTGATTTGAGCTAGTTAATCTCAGGACAAAATGAGTATTACTGCTGTCGTTTTTTTCACATCAGTTTGGTTTTTGTTTTTGGCTTTTTATTTTTTTTTTTTTTTTTTTTTTACCCAAATAACATGGAAAAGCTAAGTATATCCCATGACTGTTCCAAATTAGTCCCAATGCTGTTTGGAATCAGCTTACTGATCAGTTATTTCTAGCCATCTGCTTGCCCCTTTTCATGTCAAACCACAGTTTCGTTGATGTTGCTATTCCCTTATTTGTTTTCTGAGTTTTGTAGACCTCTTGGAGCTGAGCAAAGCTAATCGTCTGATCTGTTTATTGAAATTGTTAGTCAAAAGCCCATACAAGAAATCCACAACTGGTCACAGTGTGGAGGACAGATGACACATGCCCCCAGCCTCAAACCATACATTTGCAATTTAACCCCTATACCTAATGATCAAAAATTATCACAGAAGTAGGGGCAAAACGATTGGAAGAGGCAATGACTGGGAAGCCTCCTGCTAGGCAGTGCCCCCTAGATGTGGCAGGGAAGTTGCAATTCATGAAATCTCCCTAGAGTGATACCACCAGTTGAAATGCTCATAAGGTCCTATCCCTAAGTGAAGAGCTTTAAAACTGGCATCAGTTTTCTCAAGGGACAAAGCCCTGAGAGGTTGGTGTTCATGTAGTCAGCCCTAAACACATGTGCATATGAGCAACAACTGATGTGTTCAGCAGAGTATGTGTTTGTGCCTGTGCGTGCGTGTGTGTGTGTGTGTGTGTGTGTGTGTGTGTGTGTGTGTATAAAGCAATAATAATTAAAGAAGGTCATTGATCTGAGAAGGATTTTAGGGCAGGCTATGGGGAGAGGTAGCGTGGGAGGAGGGGGCTAGAAATGCTGTAAATACAGTACTTGTGTATGAAACTCTTAGAAACTCTTTTTAGTTAAAAAAAAAATTAAAAACCGATAAAAAAAAAAAAAAAAAAAAAAAGCCAAGTAACTTCTTAAAGGTTCTGACAACAAAAGTTTCAAATAAAGTCTTCAAGGTTTTGTTACTACTGTTTTTGTTCTTTTACCATAAAACACGCTGTCAACAATAGCACCCTTTGTAGCGTGGTTACACAGGAGGCTTTTCCCAGAATGCTGGTTAACACTATTTTCCATTTTCTGAGTGGAATCTCATTGTTCTGCAGACTGGCAAAAGCTCACTTGAAACACACAGTCCTTGAGGTTATAGGATAAGGGGTTGTCTAGGTGACTAGTGTCTTGCTGATGTTTTAAGTCGTAAGTACTTTTGGGCTCCATGCCATACCAATTTTCTTAGAAAACAAATTCACTGCTCGGTCTGGAATTCCCCTCTGCCCTCTCTCCCTGGCATATTTCTCCTCTAGTGCCCCAGTACTGATCAGAGACACAAAAGTAGAAAATGTATTTTAAAATAATCCCACAGATCCCAGCCACCATACAAACCGTATTTGAAGAAATAGAATGTATTTGAAGAAAATAACATTTAAAATCCACTCTTGAAACCGTGGCACAGGACTTACATTAAAATAGGATTTTTTCCCCCTAAATCTCACTTTAAGATGTTAGCCTTTCAAATTTGATTTATGTAGCTGCTGGTTGAAGAAGCTCTTTTTAAATAATTGCCATGAGAACAAAATAGGAATCAAAGTGTCAAATTCCCTAACATTCTTTTGTAGGTAGCCTTAAATACTTCTTTAATACCTACAAGAAATCAAATATTGGTAATCTGTCTCTGTCTACTTCTCTCTTCCCAGATAGCTAATGGGGTGCATTACACTTGCCTGGCTCTGTGTACCTTTCATTTCATGCAAAGCCTTTAATCCTTCACTTTTTAGATAAAATGCCATAACTGCAGTGTAGTAGGTTAAGATTGATTGACAAGTGCATATAATTATGGCCTCAATAGTGGAGTATGTTTTACAGCTGAAAAAAAAAAAAAGCACAACCTTGAAAATAAAGAAGTTGTGCCCTTTCTCCAGGATGAAAGAATCATATCAAATTGATTCATTTCTTTGCTGGAATGAAAGGAAAGATATCCAGTAACAAAGAACACCACCCAGAAGGCCACTGGGGGCCTCTGTCCTCTCTTGATAGGGCTCTGCCAATAAGGAAATCAAAGGAGATAAAAGGAAGCCTTCAGTAGTTTGCCTCCTTTGACTCTGTTTCCCACTCAGTTCATGAGCAGTTGGGAGCAGAAAGAGATAATAGCTGAGAAATATAACATTCAGAAATACAACCCTATGCCCTGCACAAGTGTGTGATAGATAAGAATAAGGAGAAAGAGCACTGTAAGCTCAAACAAACACCCTCTGCTTTCCCCAGCCTTAGATTTTAGCACAATCTACCACAATTCATGCTATGCTTCTTTGCTGTTAGCATTTGTTTCAGCCAGCAGAGAATAAAACATCATATATATTGGGGTTTTGCTGTGTAAACCTGGAAGTCAGCATACCATTTGGGGTCCTCTGCTTCTAGCAGCAAGTGAAGAAAGAATGGTTTCACCAATGCCATGTGAGGAAAATATGTGGGGGTAGATATGTTTGCATGCAAGCATGTCTTCTTTTATGTAGAGGCATTTGAACGTTTAGGACAGGCCTGGTATCATTCTAGATTTAGGGGGAAATATCAATGACTAATCAATTACCAGCCTTGTAGAATTAATATGTTAGTGTTGGGACATTGTGATGGTTATTTTTATTTGTTTTGGGGGGGTGTGGTGGGGGTTTTGGGAGTTTCCAGCTTGACAGAAGCCAAAAGTCATCAGGAAGAGGGAACTTCACTTGTGAAAATGCTTTTATCACATTGGCCTGTAGACAAGCCTGTGGGTCATTTTCCTCATTAAACAATGGATATGGGAGGACCCAGACCACTGTGGGGGCTGTCAGCACTCTGAAGCTGTTTCTGGGGTATATAAAGCAGGTCAGTTAAACAAGTTATAGGGCCTATAAGCAATGTTCTTTTATGGCCTCCACATCAATTACTGACTTGAGTTCCTTCCCTGGCTTTTCCTTCAAGTTAGACGGTATGATATGGGATGAAATGAATCTTTCACTCAACAAGTTGCTTTTGAATTTTTGCCACAGCAATAGAAAACAATATATAACAGGTATACAATATGCTAATATATACATACTGTGTTAGTGCTGAGTGCTCTACTATAAACCACTATACTGGAAAGAGGATAGATAACTCCAAAAAGAGAGTTCTGTATTAAATAAAATAGTTATGGAAGAATCTTATGAAAATGATGAGATGTGAGAACAGGCAGGCATAGTATGGCTTTTCCAGAATAAATTGTTGAGTCTCTGGAGTCAGGCCATATTTGAAATACTCTAAGAAGCACAATAGGACAACTAAGTAGAATGCAAATGCTAGGAGTGACAACTGTGAGGCTGATGCACAGTGAAATTCCTAAGGTGAGAAGGACAAGGAGGAAGACCCCAGCTGAGGTGATGTGTAGGAGAACCAGCACTGAGAACAGTATCATGGAGAGATGCTTCTTACTGTGATTGACATTAAAGGGGATGCAGAGTGGGGCAGACTATTTCCAGATGCTCTCTGGGGAAACTGAAGTAGAGGCCTGCCACATGGAAGAAGGGTGTATAAGTTTGACAAGGCCGAGTACATTAATCAATCAAAAAGTATCCACAGTTTGTGCAGGTTCCTGGTGTTAGGTGAGACATGGGGCAGTCTTGTGACGAACCTGCGAAATGGACTCAAGATACCCCAAGACCAAGTTCTCAGCACAAAGGAGGTTTATTTGCCCTGGAGGGACAGAGGACAGGGAATAAGAGACAAAGACAGGAGATAGAGGATAAAAGGGAAGGAGAAGGGAACAAAGGAAAGAGGCCATGGGTATTTGTTGGGGAATGGGGGCACAAAGGACTGCCTCTGGACAGAGAGGAGACAGATATGGCATATAGGAAAATGGCAGTTTGTAAAGGTAAAAGGGAGAAACCCCTTGTTAGGATATGCCCAACTCTCAGGGGAACTACTCAAGAGGCTACTTAAGAGCAGTTCAGGGAGAGAGAAAGAGTTGAGTTTGGTGCATTGCAGTTGAGTAGAATTGAGTTCATGCAGTTCTGTTCTGTTCCCTTCAGTCAGTGCAATCAGTGCAGTTCAGCTCATGGAGTTCAGAGCTAGTTTTTTCCAAGCACAGCAATTCAAACAGAACCTGAGAGAAGCTGGATTGAATCAATCATCTTGGAGAGAAATATGAGCCAGAACAGCTGAGTTGAACCAGCCAGCTAGAGTTCAGAATGAGCTAGCAAGAGTGAACTTATTCAGCAGTAAGTCTCAGAGGCTGAAAACATTCTAGGTCTGGGTTAGCAGAGGGAGGCTGGAAGCTGAAGCCTTCAAGGTCCCAGCTTGCCGAAGATTGGATTGTATGAAGGTTAGAAGCTTCCAAACATAGGGCTAGAGATAGTTAGATAGAAATGTTCTGGGCTCATAAAGCTTTGGTAAGGCTCTTATCTCATCCCCTCCTCATCTGAGGAAATAAAACCAACATTACATTAATTGGCAGGAAGTGGTCTAACAATAATAACATTCCCTTTCCTGTCTACCCTTTTTTCTCTCCTACCCAGTGTTAGGGGATTGAAGGGAAGAAGTAAAGGGGTGGAAAAGGGTGAAAGAGAAAAAGAACTCACAAAGTCGTAAACTTTAGCTACAAGGTGAATTAATTCTCTTTGTCTTCAGAAAAGAAATTGCTTGCTCTTTTGTCTTTTACATTTTTTTCTCAAAGGCAAAACAAGTAAAATGCTTATTAAATTGATTCTGTTCTTAAAATACAGAGCAAGAACCAGCAAGCTCCACTTTGCCCTTCCTCCTAGTCATGCTAAGCTGCTTCAATGTAAACATCCAGTGTGTTTCTAGCACATTCCTCCCAGTGATCCCCTATTCTCTGCATTTTACCCTTCCCCTCCCCTAGTCCTCTTTGTTCCTGGTTACTCTTCTATCTTCTTGCCATCCATACAGATAATACACTATGTATTTATTACATTTATTACATTACTATGTATTTAATACATTACATGTATTTATTATATTACACACAAATGAGAGAAACATGTCTTTCCAATGCTGACTTGTTTCACTTAATATGATTATCTCCAGTTGTACACATTTGCTTGTATTTGATATAACTTCACTCTTTATGATTGAAAAAAAGTTCCATAGTGTAGGCTACCCATAATTTCTTTAAGCGTTCTCTGTCTGAGGGCAGCTAAGTTGGTCCCCGAATGTAGCTGTTGTGAGCAGCATTGCAACAAACACAAATGTGCAAGTGTGCTCCTGATACTGTCGTGTGTTCCAGGGATTGATTGACAGACACTAAGGAAAGAAATGCTCAGAGATCTGGTCTGACTCAGACCCACGTGTACCATTTAAATTAAGGATGATGCAGCTTACACATCATCTAATCAGAGGATAATTGTCAATGCACAAAGCCCAACTCTCACATAAAGCACCTTAACAGAGAAATAAAGGTTTATTCTGGAGTCATTTTGAGTGACCATGGCCCAGGAATAGAGATTTAGGTTACCCCAAATTTCCCATTCCAATGTAGAAGCAGCTTAATGGAGTTTTACAGTTTTACAGAACAAAGGAAAGGAAGTCATAAATCGAGGTGAGTTTAAAATATAGTGACAGGTGCATCAGAGAGGCAGTTACAGCAAGAAGGGGAAAATTTCTCCTTAGGCCTCAGATGCTACCTGATGACATTCTCTGGTCTTGGAAACAAATGGTCTTCTGAGATGCCAACAGACTTTTGTGTATTAGTCACAAGATATTAGTTCCAACACAGAGGTGAGTAAAGCTAGTCCAAGATAAGCTCATTAACCTCTGTACCTGCAACATTCCAACCCCTCTACATCACTAAGGTTTCAAATTAGTTAATCAGTGCTTTCAGACACATCTTCTTTCCAGGAATTCTCGTTTACATGAATGTGAAACTATGGTTGTTATTGTCATGTGTACAAGGGAATAACAGTAAAAAAAAAAAAAAAAAAAAAAAAAAACAGGTGGTTTGACCCAGACCCATGTATACTATTTAAATTAAGGATGATAAAGCTAGTGTGACATCTACTCCTCCGTAGGTAATGCATGCTTCTAGTGGCACTACACTGTGAGAAAGCAAATACCTGCAGAGCTAATGACAGCCAGGGTACTCCACTCACTTGGGCTTTCAGGTGCAGGCTCATCTTGGTGTCAACTTCTGCCTTTGCTGTGGTGTGAGAGGTTTACAATACTCTTTCCCGAGGTTCTGCTTTAGGCAGAGGAGCGGTGCTTTGACTGCATCTGCTCCTCCAGTGGCTCCAGTTCAAACTACTGCAGATGTCAAAGCAGTGTGTTAGGCAGTGTCACAGTTTGATTCTCTTGCTCCAAAGGAAATGACTTTACTGCTGACATTTTTAGCACTTAATAATGGGATCCTGACTTCCTGAAACACCGTGGCTGTCAGCTGCTCCAGAGCTCAGTAGTCTGAAGTAGATTCACTTGCTATAAGGCTGGGGTGGTATGAACAAGAACAGTACCAGTAGACCCATAAGAAGTGGCATTATTGAAGATGTGGCCTTGTTGGAGTTGGTGTGAACTTGTTGAAGGAAGGGTGTCACTGCGGGCAGGCTTTGAGGTTTCAGATGCTCAAGCGAGGTCCAGTACTATCCTCTCTTTCTCCTGCCTGCTGGTGTGGATGTAGAACTCCTGGCTCCTTCTCCAGGACCCTGTCTCCCTGTGCGCGGCCACACTGCCCACCATGATGATAAGGGACTAAACCTTTGAACCTGTAAGCCGGCCCCAAAGTAAATGTCTTCTTTTCCATGGTGTCTCATCATAGCAATAGAAATCCTAAGACAAAGACTATACTTCACCCCCCTATAGTCAGTGCCTTACCACCTAGTAATAGCCCCAGGCCTCTCTTTACTTTTAATAGTGAACCAAAACTAAGCTAGGCAGGCCTTGAATTTGCCATTCTTCTACCTCAGCCTCCTGAGGAACTGAAACTACAGGTTGTACCATGAGGCCCAGCTGGTTTGGCGCTTAAGGCCTGCCGCTAGCATTAACAGTTTAAACTAAAAGTGGGCCACACTCTATTCCACTCCCTGTCCTAACGAATCTGTCCTCATTGGAGATGGCCTCCTGTGCCTCACGCATTCGGTGAGTGAAACTTTGTAGCATATCCCGGCAGCTGTGTTTTTGTAAACCCATATTAACATTAGTAACCCTCACCACTTCACTGTAACCAATCAACCTCAATGCAATCCATACTTTTGGTGAGATGGCCAAAGTACATGTTTAACCATGGTCTATGTTTAAGTATAACCAAATACGGTAATTTATATTTACATATAGACACACATGGCATCCTATAAAATTATATCCATAGACATATGTACTAGTTCATATAATTTCACATTGTGTGGTTGAAATACAGATGGTTTAGCTTAATTTTACCGAAGTTTTCTCAGAAGAGCTATTTTTATACTGAATTTGTACTAGAATCTGAAGTCAATGTCTTTATAAACTGTATGAAAGTAGTAAGTGTACACTTAAAGTAGATAATAATACAATGTTATTAATTAATAATATATATTAATCAGTTTGGTGACAATTTAAGCAATTCTTATCTTTTAGAATATTCCTAAATCTCAAACAGGTTTTTTAAATAATTAATTTTACTTTAATTAATGCATATAGCTCTTTTAATAAATTTAATTTAAAATGCCTGTTTAAGATTTAATTTAAAGTGCCACTCTCTAATACATACAGCCTGACCATACAAACGTTCTTAATGCCAGAGATGATTTACACACAAAAATCCTCAGGGGAAAAAAATAGATAAAAAGCAAAATGGACCAGCACATCTTGAGTAGCTAAACCATTATTTACAGACTAGGTTAAGTTCACGAGGGGGATATTGTCAAAACGCTCATGCTGCGGTAAAATTAAATCACGTCAGCATTTTTCGCAGCCAACCAGAGAGATATGTAATATGTAGAGAATCGTACATCGTTTTAAAGGGAAGAAAAATCACCTGCTCAACAGCCTACCTTTACCTGGTGATTAAAATCTAAGCATGTGAGATCCCAAGCTTCCATGAAAATATAAAGTGTATCCATATACTGGATTTTTATTAATCTCTTGATTTTGACCGCCTTGGTTTTATTCTTGAAATAAACCAGGAACTCTATTTGTGCTTGCATTCTAAGGCATAATTACTATGATTTAAAAGTTGCAGTAACTTATGAGCTGTAAAACTAGTAAATTATATCCAGCCTGTAAGTAGAACTAATTATAAAGCTGTTGCTTGATTAAGGTGTTTATACTAAAGAGTATTAAAGGGATTAGTCCAAAGCTTTACATCCTGCAGCACAGAATTAATATGCTGGATTTAAACACTCAAATTAATTCAGGTACAGCAAACAATTACATGAAATAGTAACACTCGACCCAGCTAATGACCACACTAGCCCGCCAAGCTAATTTATAATCATGTACTTATTGACCTCTCTGCATGTTCACAAAGGACTGTTCTCTGGCTAATTCCTGCCTGCAAGCCACTGTCATAGCCCTGAGTTGTTGTCAGAGGCAGGCACAAAGCATACACCCTCTGCTTTCCTCACAGCACTGCCTGCTTTGTTGGGTAGTTACCCAGGGATAATAATAAACACATCAAGAAAATGCACTTACTAAGAACTTGCCATGAACAGTCTTAGTTTCCTCAACAGTCCCATCACACTCTAAGCCTGACCTTTTGGGAACTTATCAGCCAATTGGAATAAATAAATTAGAAGCAGAAAGACTAGGTTAAAATTGTAGCCAGGCAAGTGTGAGCTTAAGGCTCCTGTGTCTAAAAGGATTCATACCATACTGCGGTCTCCTGCCTGGCCCTTTTCTAGACTTCTGTGATATAAACTCAGTTCAGAACCCCAGCAACCTGCTCATGCATGATAGTCATCCAACAACCATTAAATTTGTATCTCGTGCAGCGTGGAACATTTGAAAAGGGAAATTGATAATAAGGCCTTGTTTCAGTGAATCAACAAGCATGCAGTTTAATAGGAAGGAAAGGTAAGCACACTCTTAACGATAGACAGCCTTGCAGGGGCACAGACATGATAGAGGCCCAAAGAGTCCAGTGAGTCATATGCAGGATCATCTACCTATAGGTGATGCGGATGCAATGAGGAAGCATTAGAGCCATTGCGCCGTCGCTGGGGTCTGATGGTCAGACTTGCTTGTCTTACTGAATCTGTAAATTTAGAAAATTGCTACAAGGTACCTAAGACTCATTGTTTAAAATTTGCTTATACAGTCTAACTTTTTTCTTCCTTGCCCTCTCCTTTTCTCCTTTTCTTCTTCTTCTTCTTCTTCTTCTCTTCTTCTTCTTCTTCTTCTTCTTCTTCTTTCTCTTCTTCTTCTTTCTTCTCTTTTAAGACAAGGTTTCTCTGTATAGTCCTGGTTTTCCTGGAACTTGATTTGTAATGATCTGAACAGCCTTCGAGGGCTGGGGTAAAAGGAATGAACCACCCAAGATCTCACAATTTTCAGTTTGCTGTCACTGGGTAATATGAAATATGTGGGTGGTAATTCATTCTCTCTCTCTCTCTCTCTCTCTCTCTCTCTCTCTCTCTCTCTCTCTTCTCTCTCTCTCTCTCTCTCTTCCCCCTCTCCTCCCTCTGCACATGCACTTTCTCTTCCTCCACCTTTTTGTCGTAACCCCCCCCCCCCCCCGCCTGCATGGCAGCTTCCCTGGCCCTGTTCCTTAGGACCTGTGATCCCACCAAGAGCTGCTCCCAATAAACCTATATTTATATACTTTAACACATGTTGAATTAGTTCATTTTCCTGCCAAATGATTTTTATCAATATAGTCTTCACTTTGAGGAGATAATAACACAGCAAGCCTGAATAAAACATTTTTCCTAAAGGCAATTTTATAATAGTTACCTTATTTTTATCCAAAAGAAAGCTTGTTTTTGTTGTTACTTAGTTAGTTTTTGTGTTTTCTCTGTCTTTTTAAAGATTTTTTTATTTATTTAATGTGTATAGGTGCTTTATTTGCATGTATACTTGAATGCCAGAAGAGGGCATCAGATCACATTATAGATTGTTGTAAAACATATGGCTTGGAATTGAACTCAGGACCTCTAGAAGAGCAGGTGGCACTCTTAACTGCTGAGACATCTTTCCAGCCTCCTTCATGTGTTCATGAGTTCTAGAACTCATGATGGACTACCTTAAAACAGCAGCACAAAGGCGTTGAGAGTGAAGAGTTAAAGGGAAGGAAGGGTTCTCAGTCTAGATTGCAGACACCCAGCCTTGTATATGGTCCTTTAGCCGCTGCAGACTGGCTATAACACTGGAAAACACCAGAGTGTTTCCAGACCGGAAAACTGACTCCAGCTCCCTAAGAGATGGCTCCAACCACCAGGGTCAAACACAGGCAAACTGAAAAAGACACAAATGAAGCCAATGTGTCAGGACCGTTGGCTTACCCACGACTCTAAGAAATTAAGACATGTGGCTCTCTTCACTACTCAGTCCCTGACAGTTCCTCTCTGTAGTCTCTGGAAATATTAGAATCTAAGGAACACTGAATATGCCTACATCTAATTTATCCCCCATCATGACTAAAGGTGCTGATATTAACACCCAAAACTATACTTTATGCATAGAAACTGTCTAATAATTACTTGTTGACTGAGTAGGTAAATCTGTAGTGGACCATTTTTACCAGTCTGTGAGTTAGTGATTGGAGGCAACACTTTGGAAGTAAAAAACCTCATAGAATCCCCTTCGGTGTTTGCACACTGCTCTGTGGGAACCATTTTCAAGTTCTGCTATCTTCAGAGATGACTAGAAGTGAGAGTCACATTACATCTCATCTAGTGGAGAAAGTTCCTCTGAGCCTTCTTCAGTGAGCATGCCATGTCAGTCACACAGAAACGGAGCTGCATGATCAACACCCTGCCCTGTGCAGAAATGCTGCTTTTGAGTGATGTGGAAACAGGAATCATGGATCCCTACTGTCAGTAAAGGTATAGATGGGAGTTCTCACAATCTGAAAACAATATGCTTCTCGAAGGAGCATACACCATAAAGGCTGGTGTAAGACTTTTGGCATAATCAGTTTCTAAATAATTAATTATTCCTAATGGAAATAGTGGTGATAAGCAGTTGGAGATAAATGGATCAACTTCAGGCTCTGATAGAGTAAAGGAAGCTGAAATGAGAACTCAACACTCCAAGAAGAGAGAGAGAAGAGAGAGAGAGAGAGAGAGAGAGAGAGAGAGAGAGAGAGAGAGAGAGAGAGAGAGAGAGATCAGCAGCCAATATACACAGCACCTGGAGCACATAAAAGGTAAGTCCTAATTCAGAAGGCTCAGAAGAAAAAGGAAAACAAGTAGACCAAATACAGAAAAAATTACCATATTACTACCATAAAACTGGAAAAAAGGAAGGCTCACCTTAACTCCTCCAAGCACGTGGACATTCTCTACAGCTATCCACCTATCTTATCTATCTATCGTCTATCTATCCATCTATCTTATCTAACTACCCACCTATCCCATCTATCTATCTATCTATCTATCTATCTATCACCCTCTCAAAATATTAACAAGGTTCATGGCAACATTTTAACTTTACAGTTGACCCTCCCCATAACGCCTTCGATTTAGATAAAGCACATATCTCTAACATGGTAGATTAAAAGGTCAAATTCAATTCTGGCTGACTCTAAATTCCGTTCCCTGAAACACTGAGCAATTCTATGATTGTTTTTTTAATGAACATTAATGTTATTTAATGCTGATGTTCTTCTATTATTGTTTATTCTTTAAACTATAATAAAACACCTTCTTTCTAAATGTATTTACTTGTGTTTAAAGACTATAGAGAAGGAAGTCACAAAAGCATCCAAGCTGTAATTTAATTTACTATGATGTCTGGTGACTCCTGAGTGTTCAGGATGTTACAAGACTGAAAAGCATAGCTGTTCCCTGGAGACCCAGGAACTGTCAAGCTAGCAACCTGATAAAATGTATTAGCATTTCCCTCAAACTGTGAACACTGAACTTTGAACCTTAAAGGCTTTCTATATAACTAAAAAGAGCAATTCTTATGTCAAATATTTTTGGGGAAGCTTCCTATTACCTCTTGTATGAACAGCTCCAGGCAGGCCAATAGGCTCATTCAACTCTCCAAATTTTTCAAGAATGATTTACTAACAGACAGCCTTTGAAAATGTTATGAAGTATTTGTTAGTGTTTCATGGGATATTAGTGGTTCATAATTTTTTAAAGAAGCACTGGAGTGCTGTACAGACACGGATTTAAGTGTTAAGACAAAGAAATTATGATAGCTATATATAAGAATACCAGGATCTGGAAGTGGTAGAAAGAGCAGAGATGAGGCAGCAATCTCTGTTCCTTCTTATGAAGACACTGGACAGACAAAAGGACAATGTAAGTAGTTGGGAAACTAGTCCTATACCTAATTACACGGCTATAATCTAGGCAGAAGCCCTGCTGTTCATATATTAGACACATATCACATGTTTGTTTAACAAAGGTTCAAAGTAAAAAACAAAGGCAACAAAATGCATTTCAGTTACCTAGAGATAGAAGAAAGATATATCTAAGATCAATGGTATTAGAAAAGATTGAACTCAGCACCGGGTAGAAACCACTGGTAAATCCTAGCTCTGCCAATCACAGGAGTGTCACATGTTGGCCTATTTGTTTTTATGCATGTCAGAATGATATGTCCTTACTCCATTTCCAGGGGATGTCTGGCAAAAGTGATCTGAAAATAAGCAAGTGGTTCCCAAACATAAATAGGCATTCTTGGCACTTCTGGGAAATGACTCTTTCTCCTAATAATGTTTCCTTACATTAATGAACAAACAAACAAACAAACAAAAAGGATAGTTTTCAACGGTTAATGAAATTCACCCAACACCTATCATCCAAGTTCAATTATGCTGTATTTTAAAGGTGGAAATTTAACCCATTTATGTTGCCTTTTCCCCTATGGAGGAGGTTCTCTGAGCATATGTATCTTGGTTAGTTGGCATGTTTTGAAATGAATGCTCTTAAATGTCCAGAAAAATGTCCTATTAACCTGGCTGATTGAGACAAACTCTGAGTAAAGATCCAATGTACGTGGGATATGAAAGATGATAAATCAACGAGCAAATGCATCTCTGTGAATGTTAATGAATTTGAAGGTGAAAGTGCAGGATAGAGCTTTGGGGAGAAGATAAAGTAAGATGCCAAGTGTAGGGACATTTGCTTGTGAACCAGTGAGATGCACCCTGCAGTTCAGAAATATAAACTGTGATTCCAGGTTGTACAGCTGTATTGAAAGAAACATGCCCATCCTGAAACACATAGGCTCAGAACCACAACTTAGTAATTATAGTGCAAGAGAAGTAAGACTTTTTTTTTCCCAAATATGAATTCAAGCAAGAGCTCTGTGTGACACATAACCAGCAAGGCTGCTTTAAATAGGATATATTCTATTTATGTATATATGTGTTTGGGGGAGGGTCGGATGCTGCTCATGGAAGCCAGAGGTGGCATTATGTCCTTCAGAGCTGAAGCCACAGGCTTTTGTGGACTTCCTTACGTGGGTGTTGAGGTCTGAGCCTTGGTTCTCTGATTGAGCCACCTCTCCAGCCCCAGGGTTGCTTTCGGTTTATTTGTCCTTTATCTATTTTCTTGTTGTTTGGAATAACAGACCTTTCCCACCTTGAGTCATAACTGGACTCTCATCCTGACTGGTAGATGATGTTGTATTTGAGGTCATCTTAGGATGCTAGGCAAACCAGATCTAGATTTGAATTAACTTCTATGATCTCTGTCCAAGTGATTTAGAAACTACCATGAAGGGACCAGAGAAGAAGCACAACTGATAGAGCACTCTCTTACTGTGCACCAAGTCCCTGGCTCTGAATACAAGTTCTGTGGAAAGCCTGAGTGGTTATGCACATTTCTAATTGTAGACCTGGAAGTTAGGGCCCATTACATGCTGTACTCTAAGCAAAGCAATGCTGGCCGATGATTGAGTGTGTTCTCCTTTATGTGTGGTCATTTTAGTAACTGTTTTGATACTTTTGCTTATTGTTGATAACATATCTTTGGAATGTCCATTTTGTTCATTTGTATTTCATTTGTACTGTCCTTTCTCATATGTAGAATGAATGATGCAATGGGATAAGAAGTTTGTTTTGTGTTAACTTTAATGTGTGTGTACACATACACACATATATATGCATAGACATATAATTGGTAAATTTGTAAAACAGGATATAGTTGAGTCACAGTCAGTCAAAATGTCCAAAATGAGGTGTTTAGATAGAATAGGTATGAAAAATGCTGATGAAATACAGAACTGCACATGAATTGCTTCCAGGCAAAGAAAGTGTCACTTCAAAAGCTTCCAAAAGAAAAGGAAAGCAGCAGCAAACATTTTTGGCCTATTAGACTTCACTTCTGTAAGGCTTCAGCCCCAGTTTGTGTAGAAACTCTTTCTCTGAAAGCCTCAAACACTGATCCTCAGTGCTTTGTACACATTCAGCTCTCACTGTTGGATAAATATGTTTAGGTCTTAAAAGTATTGGGGGAAACCATGACACTCATGATAGATTGCGCATGGCAAAATGAGCATTGCAAAATGTTTTATTCTAGCCATCTGTCAACATTTTCCCATAGACTATAGGATTTCTCCAGCATTAAAGATGAAACGGGAAAGCTTCATAAAGTAGTTAAGACTTTTAAAGAATTTTATTTAGCTAGTAACTACACAGAACAGACACAATTATGAAGCATAAGTAAAAGTGATGCTTTCCATGGGTTATACTTCAATGGAATGACTATTTCATGTGTAAGTAAACTGCATAATTAAATTGTACTCACATCCTTCAAATTCTGTCTTTATGTGCATTTCTTTTCTTGTGTTAAAATATGCCAGGAAGTACCACACTACGTGTTTATATTTTAAAGCATTCTTTTTTCTTTTTCAAATTTATCACCAAGCAGCAAAACTTTTAAATAAAAGTTGTAACAGCATAAAATATTTCCAAGAAAAGAAGGTAAAAATAAAGGGAAATGGAGATGGCAAAGAAAGAAAACAAATCATAAGGAGAAATTAAAACAAAGGAAACGAAGTGAAGTACAGACTTATTTCTGTCTGTTCAAAGAGAGTATCCAAGACTCTGTGCTCTTTATTAGTGGCTAACGCCGGGTACTAGCAGCATAGACTCCTATTACTAGAGAAGCAGAGATGGTCTACAGAGCTTGCCTTCTTACGATCCATCACCCAGCCTCAGAGTTATACAGATAGCAGGAACAGAGAGTGCACACTTAGACATTCAGACTATGCAGTCTATGAAGGGCGAAGCCCACCTGCCCCCATATGCTGGATACCAGCTTTATAGAGGCTACCTGCTGGTTAATAGCAATGTACAAACTCCTTGTTCACACTCAGAGTGTGCTCAGGTTATGGACTTCAGATCTCTGAATAGAAGAAAAATATACTAGCCTAAATAAATAATTTAAACACTAGCATGCTAAAACGACTCTTATCTAATATAATAACTTTTTATAAACTAGTTTAAGTAGTTTGGATCAAAAGGCATCTTTGATGATATACATCTCACCCTCACTGCCCCTTCCTCTATGTTGTACAGCTGTACAAGCATGAATGACTGTGACAGCACCTTCTTGTCAGGAAGAGCCTCGGGCACAGAGAGGATTTTTATACTGTCCTAGCACTCCCATGAACTCTGTGACAATGGCCCTCACCACTTCCGCTGCTAACTACCCTGCTGGCATTTAAACTTGGTATGATTCTTAGAGGGCTCTGTCTTCCCACTCTCTTCTCTGTGCCCCTCCCGTCTCCTTCCCTCCCTTTGCTTTTTCTTCTCTCTCTGAGTTCATAACTAAGGGGTCCACCCAGACCGCAGTGTCAGAATAGCGCTGCTCTCACCAAGCTTCTCTCTAATTCACCTCACATGAAGAGATCTCTTTTGGCACTTTGGGCCATACAAGTATTCAAGGCTTTATTATGAATAAATAGAATGTAAGGGAACAAATCAAAATGTATTGCAGCCTCAGATCCGTTTTCCATTGCTGTGACATAACACTGACCGAAAGCAACTTGGGGAGGTAAGAGTTTATCCCATCTTATACTTCCAGGTCACACTACATCACCAAGGGGCAGAAACCTAGAATCAGAAACTGGAGCAGCATCCATGGAGGAACATGGCTTATAGTCTTACTCCCCCTGGCTTTCTCCATCTTCTTTATTATACAACCTAGGACCACTTCCCCATAGGCTGGGCCCTCGCACACCAATCTAGAAAATGCAATAATGTAAAAGTGTGTGGAAAAAACACCATCTGTCTCTGCATGTGAACCACAAACAAGCTTATGTTCCTTCTCGCTGAGTTAGGAGCATTTCTGTAAAGCATTAATGAACAGTCTTGAAGGATAGCATCAACTAACTTTTTCACAGTGCCCTCGATTTTGAGTACATTCTTACAACGGTACCTAGCAAAACTTTCCACTCACACAGTTTTCTGGCAAAATTTTCAGACAAAAATCTGCTTGAATTTGAGAAAAAGGCTCTAGGACTGCGCTTCTCAAGAAAGCCTTCCCAGAACTTATCCCAGAACCATATCAGTAGAATATGGAAGCTGCAGCTGAGACATCAGGTAAAACCGAGACACATAATCAGATCCTGGATGTTTCATTAGAAAAAAAATGATACTTCTGCCATCTCTTCTACCTAGTGAGCTAACAAGAGCTGATTCAGGAGTCATTTCTATTAACATAAAATAAAACAAGGCAAGTTCACTTCATGACATGTACACACGCACACACACACACACACACACACACACACACACACACACACAGGAGTTGGCAGTGATGTGGCAGCACAGGATGGGGCCTAGACATGGCAGTGATAAGGACTTACAGGTGTTCAGTCTTCTCATTCTAGAGGTCTGCGAGTAGGACAAGCTCACAGCAGGAGCCCATCAAAACCCAAGTCTGCTGGGTATCTCATGAAAAAGTGAGTAGCTCTCACATTTTATGGGTACTAGTAGCTGTTCTTTTCCCGGAGGTTGGCCAAGTGACTTCTATTGGAGAAGATATTTCTGAGGTCTGTACTGACAGCTAATGTTGTAGGCAGAGGGACTTGTAAACAACACACATCTGCAGATGGCAGATACTCAGTTGCCAAAAGTGCTTTCCCGATTTCGGCTCCACCTGTTCCTAGAGTTAGGCTACATTCCGGTAGAAGACGTCAATTTGTTACCAGTTTGATCACCACGGCTTTCTCTTCCAGGCCATCCAGTGAGTTCAGAGAACATGGTACTGAAAGCCCCATCCAGGAGTCAATCTGCTTCATAGACAAGTTGTCCAGGGGGCTTCCCTGAAGTCACACAACAGTAGACCCAAAGAACCCAAGCCTCTTGGGCTTCACCCTGGTTATTTTGGGTGACCTGTGGCTCCCTATACATGTATTCATAAGCACAATGTACGAAGAGACCTCCCACCCCAGACTGGCCTCTCACCCCTCACGTCGGCTTCTTTAAGCATGTGGTCTTTCTACACAGGATGAAAATTGGTGCCATCTTCCTCAGTATCAAGTCATGTTGTCCTACTTCTTTGTTAGATTTGTTCTATGACACAGAAACTATCTGAATGGTGCTCTTTTCAGGGACTTACTTCTTGCAGTGATTTTCGACAATATTGGCGTTCCTTTGTGGGAACAGTAAAGAGTGCTGTGCAAATGCTTCTGTGCCTTGAGTTGAGCATCAGTATCTTATTTACCTATTTTATCCAATTCTACCAAAGCTACAGACTATCTAATCAAAAGGAAAACTAGGTCCTTGATTCATCATCTAGGGGCTGGCATGTTTATTATACTAGGTGTCATACGCATTATCAGTGTGGTGGTTTTCCATCAAATAAATTCCATCAAAAAAATCACTGGTTTGAATACTGGGATATGTATGGAGATAGTTAACATGTTCTATACTAAATTTAAAAAAAAAAGTCTATCTCAGAGGAAATTGAACAATATTATTTAGTTTTGATCAGACTTAGACCTGAACCTTGTAAATTTTACCTTTAATTCTGTTATTAATTTTGGCTGATAAATTGGGATATGAGCTATTTTTAGCAATGTTTAAAAACCAGTATTTCTGCTGTTACTTGGAAAAGCAACTAATGATTATTAAAATCTGAAAGTTTTTGTCCTTCATTTTTTTCTGAAACAAATTTTATAGCTTGCAAAAGTAGTAACAGTCATGTGATTGTTAAAATCAAAGGCAAAACTGTGAGACATTCCAAATGAAGAAAGTGTCTATATGAATAGCCATGCACAATAGACCCAGAGACATAAGTCTTTCTTACAGTGTGTGATCTTAGATAATTTACATAAGATGGCAAAAGCCCAAAGAAAAAGAGTACAAGTCTCTTCAGATATCCTCTGTCTTCTCTTTCAATAGATTTTTAAAATATCAATTAATTTCCCCATCTGACATAGGAATTAAGGAAGTCTTTATTGTTATAGTGTTAAACAGCTTTTAGGCCCTATATTTTTATCTTTATTATAACAATTTTAGTATCTGTTATTACAGTTAACACTGTCTAAAACACACAGGCTAGTATATTGACATTTTTTGAGATTTAATATAATTACAACATCTCCCCTTCCCTTTTCTTCTCTAAGCCCTCCCATATGTCCCTCCACATTCTCATTCAAATTCATTGCCTCTTTTCCCACTAATTGTTAGTGCATGTGTGTGTCTAATTAAAACCTGTTCAGTCCATATAATGGTTACTTGTATGTATGTTTTCATGGATGACCATTTGGCACTGGACAACTAATTGGTATGGTCTCCCATATGGAGGACCACCTTTTCTGATCTCAGCTTTCCTCAGTTGCCTGTAGCTCTTTGTATAAGGTCGAGACCTCATGAGCTTTTCCTCATGTCGTTTAGCAGACCTATTGGTGTTAACCTTGTTCGGTTCACATTTGGGCAGTCACGTTGATGAGACTTTATAGGGGTAGCTTTTGATATTACTACTAAGAGACACAATTTCACAGCAAACTCTCTGATTCTCTAGCTCTTACAGTCTTCCACAATGTTACAATGTTAACTGAGCCTTAAGTGTGGGACTGGTTTGTAGACATAGCCATTGGGACTGGGCTCCACTCCCTTGCATTTTGATTGGTTGTCATTTTCTGCAGTGGTCTCTATCTGTTGCAAAGAGAAGTTTTCTTGATCGAGGGTAAAGAACACACTTCTCTGTGGTTATAAGAGCAGATGTTTATAGGTAGCTGTTAGTGAGTATGATGGTTTAGTAAATCAGAGGTTGTAGACTCTTCTCTAATGACCATGGCACTGCACTGAGTGGTTGGCTAGTTTCCAGTACAGGCGTGATTCCTCTCTTGTTGAGCACCTTTAGTTCAATTAGAGAGCTGTGAGTGACCACCAAGGTATGTGTGCCACTACTGCACCTATGATGAAGGTAACATCTTATATTTTGGTTGTGAGCCTCGTCTTTAATGGACGAGCCATCTCTCCAGTCCATGGGTATCATCTTGTACAATATCACAACTAGGATATTCATATATATCAAAAACACAAAATATTTACATTATTAAAATCCTTCATGTTACAGTTCTACACCCATACACAATTCTTTGTCATGTTTACTTTCTCTCTCATCCCTGATATACCCAATCTATTCTTCAATTAAATCAATTTATTATTCAAATAATATTATATAAGTGAAATATATAGTGTACAAGTTCTTTTGTTTGCTTTTTCATTCAACATGGTACTCTCAAGAGCCATTCAAATTGTTGAATGTATCTGTGGTTGGGACATATATATATATATGAATTCAATTATTCAATTCAATTGTATATAATACACTTATATATAATATGTAAAATATATTTAAAACTAACATAAAATATTTAAGGCATATTCAGAAATCTCTAAACTATAATGTAATGTCAAATGTTTTTAAGACTAAAATGCAAAATATATTGTATTACTTATTAATATATAAAATAAAGATATGATATAATTTAGCCAGTAAAGTGCTTGACTCTCAAACTTGAAGACCTGAGTTCAATCTCCAGGACATACGTGGGAAGTAGGGATGGCAGCATGTGCTTTTAATCCCAGCCTTAGAGGGGTTGAGACAGGTGACAGGGACTTGACAACTAGCCAATCTAGCCTTGGCAATTTTCAGGATATTGAGATAATCTGTCTCAAGAAAACAAAGGTTAAAAAAAAAAAAGAAAGAAAGAAAGAAAGAAAAAGAAAACAAAGGTAAAGAAAGAAACAACAACAAAAGTTGTCCTCTGGTCTTCACATAGCATTTACAAAAACTTTATGTGCACATGAACACACAAACACAAGACTTATAACGTAGAGAAATACATAAAATGGAATATCAAAAATTCAAAATATGGGAAAGTACAAATTTTTAACAATATCCCTTTTCTCTCTCATTTTGGTTGCCTCAATCAATATTCTCTTTTACTATTATTTGAAAATAGTTTATAACCAAAAAAAATGTTTTGTAAGTTTCATGTTAACAACAAAGCAAAAACTCTAAAATAAAGCAAACAATAAAATATAATACAATACTAGGGAAAAATCACTTAGCCACAAGAAAAGACTATAAAGAAAAGAGAAAGAAAGAGACTAACTATAATATAGTAAACCTAGTGAGTATCAAAATGGTAAAATTTATGAACTTAACCTTCAATAATTACCTTAAATATAAGTAGATTAAATTTTACAACTAAAAACAAAGTGACTGAAAATTGATATATGCTTCTTACAAGAAACTCAAACTACACCTATAAAAACACTCATAGTATAAAAAAGGAAAGAAATATCTATGGAAATTCAAGAATATACATACACACGCATATATATATATATATATATACACAAAGCAAGCATTAATAGACCTGAAGAAAAAATATTTAATATTATAATATGGTTGAAGTTAAGCAACACAATCTTAGCAATAAATATATCACCTGGATAGAATGCTAACAAGGAAAGATCAGAGTTAAACTCTACCTTATACCATTTGACTTAAAAGACATCTAAAAAATAATTCTCTCCAACAGAAAAAGCATACACATTCTACAAGGCCAAAATTACTCTTCTAGCAAAACCAGAGATGGATACAACCCAAAAGGCAAACTAAAGGGCTATAACCTTAATGAACATAAATGTAAGAATTCCTCAACAGGAGATTCTAAACAAACCAAAGCCAACAGCATATTAAAATATTTACCATAATCAAGTGGAGTTCTGCCCAGGAATTCAAGGATGCTTCACCATATGTTATATAAATCAATAAATGTGACAAAAACACAACTGATAAAATCCTTTTGTGGTTAAAAAATGTAAACTACTTAAATTCCTGAGTGAACCAGCAGTGCGGATTAGCAGCTTCCAAAATGTACAAATTGACTTTGGTTTACTGCCTGACTAGTCACCCAATATACTTCATAACATTGGAGCCTCATCTTCAGCTTTCTGGCCTAATATCTCTGCCAGACTTGTTCGCAGGGCAGGAACGATTGAGGACTTGCTTATCCTGACTTGGCACAGTTCGGCCGTCGACTCTGCCTGCATCTAAGTTGCCCATTTTTAGGCAGATTCTGTTTGTGGCAGGAACAAGGACATCTTGCCCAGTAACTGGTTTGCCACCTTTGAAGAGCATTGAAGACAAGATAGTATAGTTTTACAACCAAGTTTAGGTGGTTAGGGGATAAGATCGTTTTATATCAAGATAAAGAAGTTAAGCTATTAGAGTTGAGATAGGATAGATATTGAATTTCATTCGGAAATTAAGACCCAACAAGACAGGAAAGACACTTACTTCAAACTGGAGGAATGAAGATGGCCAATTCACTATGAATGTAACATGTATAGAACTCATTATTCTCATGATTGTCACATGGTTCTCCCTGCTGTATGTCATTTGTTTTATACATGTGTAATAAAATAAATGTATAAAATGTAAACTAGTAAAGTATATAAGACACGTGACTCAACCTAATAATAAGCAAATATAATACACCAACAACTAGGAAATGCTGGTACTTCTCCAAGACCTGGAACTGAGCAAGGGTACTTACTTATGTTGGGTATCTTTGTCACAGATGAGAAAAGGGAACGGCAACTGAGGGGTCGCCTCTATCAGAATCGCCTCCATCCATGTCTCTGGGGAATTTTTTTGATTAATGATTACTGAGGGAGGGCCCAGGCTACACTGGGGGCCCTGGAATAGCATAAGAAAGCAAACCAGGTAAGCCAGGAGAAACAAGACAGTAAGCAGTGCTTCCTCTGTGGTCTCTGCGTCAGCTCCAGCCTCAAACTCCTGCCTCAGCTTCCCTCCAGGATGCACTGTAACCAGCAATGCAAATAAGCATTCTTTTCCTCCCAAGTTGCTTTTGGTTGGTGTTTTGTCACAACAACAGAAAGCACACTAGGACAGCATCCTTTCCACTTTTGTTCCTCACAGTACTGAAAGAGCTGCTGAAGCAGTTAGGCAGAAGACAGAAAGAAGGACTATCTGACTAGAAAAGAGAGGAAAATTGTTAGTGTTTACAGGTCTGTGAACTAGGGGAGAGGAAACTCTGCAGATGAAACAAAAGAAACTATTTGGAATGACTAAATGAGTCTGACTAAGTTTCAGAGCACAAAATCAGTGTGCAGAAATCAGCAGCATCAGAATACACCAATAGCAAATCATGAAAATAACCCCATTCACAATAATAGCATATTAAAAGCTTACCAGAGGCTACATTTAACAAAAAGGTAAACAGTTTCTATAAGGAAAACAAAAACTTACTGATACTGACTAGGACAAAGAAAAATGGAAAAACACCTAATGCCCATGGTTCAGGATAAAAAAATATTCTTAAGATAGCTGTGTTATTTCAAGGGTTCTAAATCCTCAATGCACTTCCTAACAACATACCAAGATATTCCTGATGAAAAAGATGAGAGCAGTCCTAAAGTTCATACTAGAACTACCAGAGAGAAGAGGAGAAGGAGGGAGGATGGTGGGGAGGAAGAAAGGGAGAGAGAGACAGAGAGACATGTGGTTGATATACCTAGTATTACTCCATTGTAATGTGAAATGTGATTTTTTCCCTTTCCCAGGAACTATCAATTGCAAATAGCCTCTTGATTAGTGGTGGGGCTTTTTGCTTATTTCTTTCTGTGCTGAGACATTGTCTTGACCTTGTGCTGCTCTCAGGCAAGCTGCAGTAGTCCCTGTGAGTTCGTGCATAAATCAGCTTTGTTGTATATGGAAGACTCGCTTTCCTTTGACTCATCTACCACCTCTGGCCCTTCTTACAATCCATCTCCTCTTCTACATAGATCTGTGAACCTAAGGAGAGTGGTTTAATGAAGATACACCATTTGAGACTGATCTAAAGTCTCTCTCTCACTGTCTGCACACTGTTTAGTTATGGGTCTCTGGGTTAATTCCCATCCAGTGAAAGAAGGCACTTCTGTGATGAGGGCTGAACAATGCACTAATCTATTGGTATAGCAATAGGGCATGAGGACTCATTTCACTGCCGTGTTCCTGTAGTAGAAAAACAGTGTTAGGTTTTCCCACGGGCCCATCACCATCTAGTCTCACTTTGTTGTCCACTTTAGCAGTCTCGTGTATGGATTCCTACTCACATTCATTCAAAAAATAGTTGAATACTCCCACAACATCCATGACACATTTTTGCAAGTGTAGTTTACAGGCAGGGTTCTAGTGTAAGTTGCATGTTTTACAGATGAGTGATATTGATGATGACTTTTCCCTCTACTAGTATGCATAGTACCTTCTAGCACCTAAATGCTAGTCAGTAGGGGTGAGGGTTTTAATTGGGTGCCAGCTTTATTTTCTCATGTTCTATGGCATAAGTAAGTGATGTCTCTGAGACAGAGCCTTATCATCAGGTTATGGAGAGAACCAATATCCTTGTCAATAGCCTGGGATGTTTGGGGCCTGGTCTATAGAACCCCTTTTGTTAACAATTCAACAAGATCTAACATGTTTCTAGCAGTAGAGGTTTTAGTGGCATAATATGACTTTTGGGAAATTTCCTCTCCCATTTTATGGTAATAACTCCATTTAAATTCCTTTCATATAGGAAGTTTCTACAATAGTAGGTTTCCAGAAGGTGTTTCAAAACACATTCTGTATTCGTTGTCTCCCGCCATGTTTCATTCTTTCCCTGCCCTCCAATCCCCCTCTCTATTCAATCTTCCTATTTAGCTTCCCTTTTATCATGATATAATACTATATTTTATTGGAAGATCCACTCGTTCCTTCCTTGTCTCTTACTATTGAACTAACTTCTGAGATTATTATAAACAAAGCTCACATATCTAAAGCTTAAAAGCTAATATCCACATATAAGAGAAAACAATACTTGTCTTTTGGCGTCTAAATTATATTTCTATTTGTTTCTCTGCAAATTTTATAATTTCATTTTTTCTTAATCTCTAAACAATAATTCCATTATATAAAAGTACCACGTTTCATTACTCATTCATGGACATCTAGGCTGTTTTCAATTTCTGGCTATTATGACTAGAGCATCGGTGAACACGATTGAGTGCAGGAAGTAGAGCCTTTTGGGTATAATGTCATGAGTGGTATCACCAGGTTTGTAGTACATTGATTTTGAGCTTTTTGAGGAATCTCTACACTGATTTGCACAGTGGCCATGCAAGTTTGTACTCCCACCAGCAATAAAAAAATTATTCCACTTTCCCCACATCCTCTCAAGCACCTGCTGCCAGTTGTTTTATTGATCATGGCCATTCAGACTAGGGTAAGATGACATTTCAAAGCAGACTTAATTTCCATTTCCCTGATGATTAAGGATGTTGAACATTTTTAAGTGTTTCTTAACCATTCGCATTTCATCTTTTTGAGAATTCTCTAAACTCTGTTTATTTCTGTATCCCATTTTTTGAGTTATTTGGTTTCTTGATGCTTACATTTTTTTTTTCTGTATTGGAATAGATTATTTTCTCACACAATACATCCTGATTGAGGCTTCTCCTTCCTCTTCTGCTCCAAATTCCTCCCTACTTCCACTCCCATCCAGATCTTCTCCCTTCCTGTGTCTCATTAGGAAAAAACAGGCTTCTAAGTGTTAACAACCAAACATAACAAAATAAAACATAGCAAGATAAAACAAAAACCATCACATCAAAGTTGGACAAGGCAAAACAACAGTAGGAAAAGAACCTAAGAAAAGGGCCAAGAATAAGACTCACTCGTTCTCACACTCAGGAATCCCATAAAAACACTAAACTGGAGGCCATAATAAATATACAGAGGACCTGGTGAAGACTTGTGAAGGCTCTTTGTTTGCTGCTTTCATCTCTGTGAGTTCGTATGAGCTTTGCCCATGTTGATTTACTGGACCGTGTTTTCCTGGTGTCCTTCATCCTTCCTCTCTGGTGCTCACATTATTTCTGCCTTCTCTTCTTTATTTCATTTTTCATATTTAATAATTTCTTTCATTATCCATTCATTAGTTGGTAGACATCTAGGCTGTTTCCAATTTCTGGCTACTATGACTGGCACTGAGGAGAGAGTTTTCATGGAGACATTCCCTTCAGGGATGAGTGTTCTTTCTGCATAATGTCTGGGTATGAGTCTCGGTACTTTGTCCCATCCATCTGCTACAGGAAGAAGCTTCGCTAATGATGGTTGAGCAAGGCACTGATGTATGACTATAGAAGACTGTTATTAAGAGTCATTTATCACTATGTTTTGTTTTTTGTTTTTAAGACAAGTAGTATCTAGTTTCACCCTAGGTCCCTGGGCTATTTAGTCTCCGTTGTTGGTTAGCCAAGTAACGTTGGGTATGGGGTTTCATCTTGCGGAGTGGGCCATAAGTCAAATCAGTTATTGGTGGAGGTTACTTCCACAAGCTTTATGATGCCATTGTTCAATATATCTTGACAGGACTCCACTGTACATCAAAGGGGTTATGGCTTGGTGTATATGCTTCTTTTTTGGTAGTGTGCAGAACACTTTTCTGTTCCAAAGACACTAGAGCATAGGAGGAAAGGCTCTTAATAGGGACCAGCTCAAATTCTCCATGTTCAGTGAGTTGTATAGGTGTTGTATTCTGCAATGAGACTTTGCTGTCAATATATGGAGAGCAATTTATTATCTTAGAAATTGTTTAGGGATTCCTAACCCTCTATCAGGAATATAATTGGTAAACACTTTTTCCTGTTCAGTAGGCTGCTGCTTTACTTGACACTTTAACTTCTTGAGGTCTCTAAGACTTTTATTATAAAGGGATGTTGGATTTGTCAAAGGCCTTTACTATACTGAGTGAGATGATCATGCATCTTCTGTCCTTCAGTCTGTTTATTTGGTGGCTTAGGTTTATCCATTTACATGGTTGAGCCACTTCTATACCTGTGGGATGAAGCCAAGTTGATCATGGTGAATATATTTTTTGATGTGCTTTGCAAGTACTTTATTGAGAATTGTTGTGTCTATGTTCATAACAGATATTGGTATAAATTTTTCTTATTTTTTTGTTGGATATTGTGGTTTTGGTATCATGGTAAATGTGCTTTAATGCAAAGAATTAGTAAATGTTCCTTCAGTTTCTGTATTACAGAATACTTTGAGAACTAGTGGCATTAGTTCTTTGAAGATCTGCAAGCTATACATCTGACAAGGACTTTACAATACAAATATAAGAAAGTTTTATAATTCACTATTGGGAAAAACTCAGTTTTAAAAACAGGCAATGCATATAGACATTTGTCCAAGGAAGACATACAAAACCTGAGAGGTACATAAAAATAATGTAGTATTTTTTTATTATCAGATAAAACCATAAGAAACCTGGAGATATAGATCACCATTATATCAGTTTCCTTTCCTGTTAAAAACAGCCTGATGGGGGATGGAGAGGTTGCTCAGCTGTTACTAGCACTGGATGCCTTTCCAGAGGTCCTAAGTTCATGGCTGCTTACAACTGTCTCTAGGGACCTAGTGCTCTCTTCTGTCATGCTGGTATGCAAGCAGATAGAGCACATATATATATATATATATATATATATATATATATATATATATATATATATATATATATACACATATATGTTTATGTGTGTGCGTGTGTGCATGTGTTATGTAAACTTTTTTTTCTAAACATCCTGATAAAAGAGATGAAGAGTTTTATTCTGACTTACACTTCCAAGGTATAGTCCATTTGGATGGAGGAAGTCCATGGTAGCTTAAGGCATCTTGTGACATTGTAGCCACAGTCAGGAAGTAGAGAATAGAAATGCTCAGTGTTCGTGCTTAGCACCTTTCTCCTTTTCTGCAGCATGGGAGCCCAGCTCATGGCATGCTACTACACCAAGCCTGTGGAATGCTATTCCAACCAGCCCATGGAATGATGGGGTCTCTTTTCTTCAATTAACCTAATGACATTGCTCACAGGCATGCCCAGAGGCTCATCTAATCAAGCTGATCCCTCTCATGCATGCCCGTTTTTCTAGGTGATTGTAGATCTGTACAAGTTAACACTCTATCAGAGATATAGTGCACTCACCTAACCAGCATATGAAAGGGTTCCATCCTCAGTATTGAAAAACAACAACAAACAAATAAGCAAATCAAAGCAGCAACAATGTATCACTTTACCTGCAGTATTAACAGCTATGGTGTTTTAACATGATGACAAAGTCTCTGCAATGGTGTGGGAAATGGGAGGAGTTCTGGGGTTGGTGATATAGCTAAGCAGATAAATTGCTTGCCCCTCAAGTGTGAGGATCAGAGTTTGGGTCCCCAAAAACCATACAAATGTTGTGTGGGCATGATAGCCTTGGGAGGCAGAAACAAAGCTCCACTGAGAAGCTCACTAATGAGACTTGCCTTATCAGCAAGCCTGGTTTTATTGGAGAAACCCTTTCCCAACAAACAACGCAGAAGAACAATGAGAGATGAGTCCCGACATCAATCTCCGGCCTCCACGTGCATCCATACTACACACATGCAAACATGAAAATACTGACGAAATCCTGCCATTTTGGTACTGATAGATTAGAAGTTATTGAAAGAAACCTGGGCACTGATAGACAAGCAATGCGTGATCCTACTGGATTGTCGAGTCGCATGGTGGTTACAGAAGCTGGGAAGATAGGAACAGAGAGACTCAGGGACTGTTTCACCAATGGGTAGTAATTAATTACAGTAAGGAGTTTTGGTGTTCTACTGCTTAGCAAAGGTTGTATAGATACTGACAGTGCACTATATATTTAAATGTATATTTAAACTTCATGTATGTGAATATAAATGAAATGTATATTTTGTATACAAATAGGAAATATATAATTGTATATAAATTTTCATATATAAATATGAAAATAAATATTACATATATATGTAAGGATTTTTAAAGTTTTCTCCATAAAAATAATACTAAATGTTTGAGGCAATAAGTTTACCCTGATTTGAATGACACAAAATGTACAAATACCAAAACAGTATGTTTCCACCAAACAAACACATTTTTATGTATCAGTTAAAAAAAGAAAACCAGTCTTTATTGTAAATATATATATCAGAACACAAAATTGCACCAGCCTAATTAATTTAATATTGTGTCAAAAAGCACATAAATAACTGATGCTCTGAACTGAGTTAAGTGAACAACCATTCAGTATTATCTACAAAAACATTTCAGAAATGACTCATCTTTAGCTGTTGTCACTCTGTGGCATATGGTATCTGCATATGGTTTGAAGATAGGCTTAGCGGCTGTGCACAAAGCATTAACTGTGTTATGTACTGCAGCAACCCATAAGACACTACTCAGGAATCTCTACCACCCATTTCCCTTCCTTAATAACATGGAGGGAAAAAGAAGCTGAAAGCTATTTGGGTAAATATTTATTACAGCCATAGTTTCCTCAGAACAACACTTCATCTTCAGTGAGTCCACCTTTCTCATTCGTCACTTGAAGTGCAGCTCCACAAAAGGCAAACCACCATGGATCCACTTCCTATTTAACTTGAGTGACAAATGTGTGGCTTTGACATTCTTAGGGTACTCATACGTTAGTCCCAATAATAATGGTGGTCGTGTATTTTGCCTTGACATGTCTATCATTTTCAGCTACTGTATCTGTTGTGTTTGGATCAATCTAGTTTCTAAAAGTCTTATGATCACATTATATTCAAATTATCAGACAACCTATTCTCATATTCATACTGTAGTTCTTTGGAGGAAGGTACCATCCTTTTGTTTTGCTTTGTTTTGTTTTGTTTTTTGAGACAGAGTTTCTCTGTGTAGCCTTGGCTGTCCTGAACTTACTTTATAGACCAGGATGGCCTCGAATTCACAGCAATCCACCTGCCTCTGCCTTCCAAGTGCTGGGATTAAAGGCGTGCACCACCACTATTAATTTATTCCTCTGTGGAGACCTTTGGAGAACAGCCCAATGATGACACAAATTCTCAACAAATATTTTTACATTTACCTTCTTGACAAATGGACAAACTTTTTTCTAGAGTATCTGCACTATTTTCCATCCCCACAACTAAAGTGAGTAACCCAGTTATTCTGTATGCTCAGCGGGGTCTGGTATTGCTGCTATTTTTCATTTTAATTATTTTTGTGACTACATAGTGATATTTCACTGTGGTTTTAATTTTCTTGTCCTTCATGACTAATGATGTTAAATATCTTTTCATGAGCTTATTTGTCATTCATGTCATTTCATGCGCTTGTTTGTATATCCTCTTTGTTGACATATTTTCTCATGTCTTTTGCTAATCTGATCATTTGTTTTATCATTAAGTGATTTGAATATTCTTTATATATCCTAGATAATACTCCTTTGAGTGATTTGAAAAATAGGTTTCCTAGTCTATTTTTTAGGTTTTCTAATAAGACCTTTCAAAAGAAAAACTATTGAAGTTGAAGAAGTTTGACTTACCAGCTTTTCCCTTTACAAATCATCTTTTGTTTCAAAGACTATGAATATGTTATCCTGCTCCAGATACTAAGTGTCTTCCTTATTTTACTGAAATGTTTTATATTTTGATATTTAACATTTATGGAAAGTGATATTGGGCCAATGCTTCTTATCTCTCTTGGGTGTATGATCATCAGCCTACCCTGCCCCAGAGCACGCGTTGACCTTGTCTTTCCTCTACAAGACTGTGTTTGTATTCTGTGCTATGAGCCATCCACAAACTGACTGGGTGGGGGCTGGAGAGATGCTCAGAGGTTAAGAGTCCATACTGTTCTTGAAAAAGACCTGAGTTTGGCTCCTAGAGCCCACATCAGGTTGCTCACAATAACCATACATCCAACTCCAGGGCAATCTGATGCTTTCAGATTACATTTGAGTGTACATACCTGTGAATGCGCGCACGCGCGCGCGCACACACACACACACACACACACACACACACACACACTTTTAATATTATAAAAAGAAAACAATTAGGCTTATGGTTATGGATTTATTTTTATGTTTTCTATTCTATTTCATTGTTCTAAGTGTCTGTCTGCCCAAATCATTTGGTCATATGTACTGTCTAAATAAGTTTCCTTACTTTGTCCTTGTTCAGAATTATTCCAGCCATTACATGCAGTTATGTGTTAATGCTTGTGCCTATGTATGTGTGTACATTCCTGTATATGATGCTGGGTTGAACATGCTCGGCAACCACCCTACTTCTGGGGAATGCCCCAGATCCCAGACTATTTTAATTATAATGGGTTTTTTCGCCAGAAGAAACACACTAATCTTTTTGTGGTTACTGAGGTCCTCCTGGAATTGTAGTAAAAGTGTATCAATCTGTAGTTTTCAGGATGAAAGTTCCATCCATATTTTTAGATGTTCCCTAGCTCATCTTCAGGCGTGATGGTTAGTGATATTGCACTTTAAATTTTGATGTCTACATTTTTGAAGAATTTTCCGAATTCACTGTTGTCTTTCTGAGAAAACTCACTTGCTCTGATTTCTGATGCCATGCCCGTCAACAATCCCTGTCCCCAGGAAACTTCTGACTTTGCTTGATTTTAACATCTACTTCCTATATGTGTGAAATCAACACCAAGGTAAGAAGCTTAGTGTGGAGTGAGCACTAAGTAAAGATTCAAAAGCTGTCCACAAGCACCTAAGTGTTGAAGTATCCGAAGGTTCAAAGACTATCCACTGAGAAAAGCTGACAAGGATTAGGAGAGGTGGGAAGAGGAGGAGGGGCCAACAGTGACAATGATAAAAAGGGAAAAAGGCAGGAGAGTGGAGCTCAGACTCTGCTGTAGCACTAATTGCCTCTTGAGAGGTCCTCTCTCCAACTATAGTTGCTTTCCCAGGAAATGGGACTTAGAACGATGAGGTATGAATTATGAAAGAAAGGAATTTATGCCACAAGAACTAGAAATCTGACACTAACTGAAAACACATACACACACACACACACACACACACACACACACACACCTTCATAACACAAACCCTGTGCTTGCCTCTATCATACATTCCCTATGTGTGCAGATTTCTGCATTTCAGGTTTTAGAGTAAGGTCTTTGACCCACTTTAAATTGATCCTTATATACGATTAGATAATGGATCAAACTGCATCCTTTTACAAGTGAATGTCCAGTTTTTACCAGCAGTATATATTGAATAGGATATTAGTTTTCCAATATATGTTTTGGGCAACTTTGTCAACAATTAGCTTACCATAGGTGTGAATCCTCTAGTCTGCTCCATTGGTGTATATGTTTCTTTTTGTTTTAGCACCTTTGTATTTGTTACTATATCTCTATACTATAGTTTTGGGTGAAGGATTGTGATATCACCACTGTTCTTTATGCTAATGAATGCCTTGGCTATTCTGTGTGTGTGTGTGTGTGAGAGAGAGAGAGAGAAAGAGAGAGAGAGAGAGAGAGAGAGAGACAGACAGACAGACAGACAGACAGACAGACACAGAGAGACACAGAGAGAGACACAGAGAAAGAGAGACACAGAGAGAGAGACACAGAAAGAGTCACAGAGAGAGACACAGAGACAGAGAGAGAGACACAGAGAGAGATACACAGACAGACAGATAGACAGACAGACAGACAGAGAAGATGCAATAAAACATATGTGGCATAAATTTTAAAAGGCATGTATAGGGGAATATTGAAGGGAATATGAGTATATCAGGAGAATGGTTGCGAAGAAACAAAAATTTTGCTTAGAGATGCCACAATGAAACCTTATGTTGTGTATACCAATTAAGGTTTTTAGAGAATATAACACTTTGATTTACTTTAATATAGTCTTTGAGTTAACCTGCAATCTTTTCTTTTTACTGTCAGATTCACTTAGGAACTATACATAAGGCTGAGAAAATACAAGAAGCCCACGTTCTATGTGAATAAGATCTATTCAAACTACTATGAAATCATTTTTACTTCTTTTGTGAACGATAGTATTCTCATACCTGTGAGAATCTAAACTAAATATATATTCTGATGTTTTCAAAATAAATAACATTTCATGAGAAGTTCCAAGTTCTCAGAAGAATTGAGCAGCCAACATGGAGGTCCCTATGCTCACTTCCCTCAAGCTCTAGATTTTCCAGTTATTAACATCAGGAGCAGGAACAATACCTTCACCACTGATGAGGCAACACTAGAACATCATTCACTAGGTGTTGTCTATGGGTTTTGCAAAATATGTAAAGACATTAATTTGCTATTAGAGTATTGTGCAGAATAAATTTTAAGAGTATTTTAAAGAGGCTTATACAAAAATAACATGTTTTACTTTAATCCCAGTGGTTTATACAATGATCTCTGCATTAGTGTAGGAATCTAAGGTAAAGAATTGTACACACTTTGATATATGGTTGGCATAGTGATACATGTAGATAATCCTTTCATATGAAATATCTGAAGATCATTGTCTTAGTTGGTGTTCTATTGCTGTGAATAGACACCATGGCCGTTGCAACTCTTATAAAGAAAAATATTGAGTTGGGGCTTAGAATTTCAGAGGCTTAGTTCATTGTCATCATGCCAGGGAGCATGGCAGCATGCTGGCAGACCTGATGCCAGAGAAACAGCTGAGAGTTCTACAACCAGAGCTGTAGTCAACAAAAAGAGACACTCTGGCCTTGGAATGGGCTTTCTGAAACCTCAAAACCCACCCCTAGTGCTGCACTTCCTCCAGCAAGGCCACACCTCCTAATCCTTTCACAAAGCTCCCTGATCACCAATTATTTAAATCTTTGAACCTATGGGGGCCATTCTCATTCATTCAAACCCCACCTCAATAATTTTAAGCATTTCCCATGATGAAGGATCGCTCATCAAACCAGCTGACAGTACTCATGTAAATAAAGTCACCGAAGTCCTAAAAGTTAGAGATACCTCCACATTCAGGTTGGTAATATTTATCTAATTATACATGAAAGTTACAGAAAGCACAGAACTAGCATTATTCTTTGGTAGTACTTACATGCTTAACACAATGACTGTTTCCATGAAAAGTTTGAAAGTGTATAGAAAAGTATGCTCAGCAGTTTCTATTTCCATATAACCAAGCAGCTGGTTATATCCTTGAGGGAACTCTAATAAACCTCATGGTGAATTTATAATTAGACATAATGTACCTGTGACCAATGCTATTAAGATAAACTTTGATAAGCCATCTCAGATATTATCAATTACTATTTGGATTGGGGAATGTTTATACCAGTAGAATGTCATTCTGGATTTAGACATGATATCATCGATGCAGACAATATTATTCCTCCCAGAACTGAACAACGGCCACAGAAATAAAGAAATGATGTGTTTTATTAAGTGCCTACTATGTATGTGATGCCATGCACATCAGTAGATACAGACTAATATATCCAAAGACCTTTTGTTCTAATTGGGTTGGGAAAACATGCGATTTGCAAGTATTTGTGATAGGAAACAGAATGAAGGGTAGAGATTAGGAGGCTAAGAAGACCTTCTGGGTGACCAAACGTCTATTAGGCCATACCATTAAATTAACAGCAACAAAGAAGCATCCAGATATGATAAAAAAAAATACATTGTATTCATGTATGAAATTGTCAAAGAATAAACAAAATATATCTAAAACAAACAAACATGGCAGGGAGTCGGGGGGGGGGGGTGAGAAGGCTCATGTGCTGTCATTAATGGAGAGAGTGTGAGGTGAGGCTTGTCAGGGTGAGCCAAGGAAGGCAAGGGGAAACATTTGGCTTTAAACAAGCTTAATGATGTGCAAATACCTAACAGATAACTAGCAGTTATATCGATTTACTTTGCATCTTAGCAGAGACTTCTCTGGTAATATTTATTTTTCGATAATTAGATTCTATCCTGAATCCATGAAACGATGAAAAAGCTGAGTCAGGATAATCCTTAAGTATTAAATTAGCAGACTGTGGCATGGGAGTCACAGTGACTCCGCTGAATAGGAAATATTCCTAATATTGAAAGTCAGAATGAATTCGTATATATGTAGCTGTGTGTGTGTGTGTGTGTGTGTGTGTGTGTGTGCGCGCTTGCACGCGCACGCGCATATATATAATGCCAAGTACATTATAATCAAGTTGCTTAAAACCAGAGAAAAAGATGACACATTGACTGTGGCTGCAGAAAGGGAAAGAGCAATAGGGTGTAAAAGGCTTACTACAAACACACAGAAGCACAAGATGAAAATAGTGGCTCGCTTCTCCGTACAAATAATGCAAGCCAGGAGACAGTGCACTCTCCTACGTTATTAACAGAAAAAACAAAAACAAAAAACAAAAACCATTATCAGTCAACTTGGTATACAACCCAGTAAAAAAATCATGTTTCAAAATCAAAACAAAATGATAAATATGTATGAGCTCAAACTGTGTGTGTGTGCGTGTGTGCGTGTGTGTGTGTGTGTGTGTGTGTGTATTTCAGACTACCACTGTCCTACAAGGAACTGAGAATTCAATGTACCAAATAGGGCTAATATCTTCCCTCCGTCTTTGAAATAGATAAAATAATGAAAAGAAAATCAAATGTACAACCAAATTTCTAAGAAAGAAAAATATTTGCCAAGACTGAAGTCAAAACTCAACATAGAAACTAAACATAAATTACTGCAAAGTGCTGTCACCAAGACTGGAAAAGAGGCTGACACTAGAGAAAGGGAGATCAAATTCATGTATAAAAGGCTGTTACGAGGAGAGCTTTCTGCCTGAACCTAGTACCTCCCACCACAAAAGCCAAAACTACAAATATTTACTCAACAGTTATTATCCTAAATTACTCATAAGTAATTATAATCACAAACCTATAATGTATGCAAATGCAAGTTCCATACACAAACTACCAGAGAAGCCCTGAAGCTCAAAGTGAGGCATTAGTTCACAAATAGGTTTTGCTTCTTAAAAAGCAACTCTACCCTCAAAGATGCTGCCATTGCTCATTATACAAACAACCTATCAAAAACCAAAAACCAAAAACCACCCTCCACTGAAAAATATCCCTTAAAGATGACAAAAACAGAGGGAAGCCATATCACCACTGCGGTGGAGTTGGGAAAAGAAAATCAATCATGAGATTATTTTAAGGTGCAATTCAAAAGTAAACTCCTTAGTGTTTTCTTTCTTTCTTTCTTTCTTTTCTTTCTTTTCTTTTTCTTTTTTTTTTTTTTTTTGAGACAGGGTTTCTCTGTGTAGCCTTGGCTGTCCTGGACTCACTTTGTAGACCAGGCTGGCCTCGAACTCACAGAAATCTGCCTGCCTCTGCCTCCTGAGTGCTGGGATTAAAGGCGTGCACCACCATGCCCAGCTCATATTGTTTCCCGAAGCCAGGCTGAGAAAACAAGAAAGGTATAGACTTTACGGCAGTGTGCATTTGAGAGTGAGATATATTTAATTATGCTTATATGCTAACAAGAATGAAAAGCTATGAGGAATGAGAACATTTCAACATGTTCAAATATCACTGAGGAAATATTTTGGCATAAGTAGAGAAATTAACTTTAAAGAGTGAGAGGATTTTTGTAAAGTGATGAAATAAAGTATATACAAATAAGGATAAGTTGACAGGGTATAAAGAATGTCATAACACTGTCACACCTGATCCTTGCCCCACTGGTGAGATATGTTATATTTGCTCATCTTGTTTGGTCTTTTTAAAAAAATTATCATATTGTCTGGATGCACGTCTCTGGGTGTCAGATCTTGGAGTTACAGATAGTTGTGAGCTGCCATGTGGGTGCTGGGAATTGAACCCGGGTCCTCTGGAAGAGGCGTCAGTGCTCTTATCGCTGAGCCATCTCTCCAGACCCTATATTTGCTGATCTTAGGGAGACTAAACATTACCAAGCATACAAAGAAGCATGAAGGTGCAGCCTCTGATGAGAAAATCGATCGACAGAAACAGATCCAGACTAGGAAAGGGTAAGCATTAGAGGAAGAGTCAGTTTTTAGCAGCTGCTCAAAATCCAGTTCCTATACTTGAGAAGTAGAGGGAAGAGTGCTCATGAGAACAAGCACAAGAGATTAGGTAACAAATAAACAGCAGCCACCTGCATGGTTTTGACAGTAGACAATAGGAGACAAGAGCAAGGACCCTAAAAATATAGCAATAGCAACCACTCAAAATAAAACAGAGAAAAGCGGTGACTCTAGCAAGCATGAGATACTATCAGTGGCTACTATGTGTGCACCGAGGAAGTACCAGTCGAAAACATTCAAACTTGGTGAAAAGAATAAGCCTGCATATAGGACACTACACAGTGAATGATCCTGCTAACCAAATGCTGAGCATAACAACACAGAGAAAAAGAATTATATAACCAAGCACAGCATAATCAAGTTGCTTAAAGCCAGAGATAAGGATAAAACATTGACTATGGCTGAAGGAAGGGAGAGAGCCATTGGGGTGTGAAAGGCTTACTACACACAGTAGCACAAGGTGAGGGTGGTAGCTTACTGCTCTGTAATAATAATTCAAGCCAGAAGACAGTGAGCTCTCTGACACTGTTAGCAAAAAAACAACAACAACATCGGGCAACATGGCATATCACCAAGTGAGAATCATGTTTCAAAATCAGAACAAAATAAAGAACATTTTAGGTATGTTGGAGATTAAAAATTTGTTAAGAGAGTGTCTGTTGAAAGGAAGGCTTGAATGCTGCAGTCCTTCAGGTCCCAACAAAAACGTAGCAGGATGAACACCTGAACATACAAAAGGCATGATGGGCACCAGAAATGGAATGCACAGTTACAGCGGTTTTTGCCTGAAAGGGGAAAGAGGCTTAGAAGGAGGGTTGACATTCCGCATGAAGGATGCTGTTTTACAACTTTCCACAAGCTGACCCTGATTTTCAAAAATGAAATGAAAATGTCAAAATCATCAGTCTGAAGATCCACACAGTTAGAAAAGAATCCGGTCATCGCTCTTTTGAGAACTCGATGACAGAGCACCAGACAGATTTCCAAAGTGGCTGTACTAGTTTGAATTCCCACCAGCAATGAAGGAGTGTTCCTCTCTCCCCACATCCTCGCCAGCATGTGGTGTCACTTGAAGTTTGGATCTTAGCCATTCTGATGGGTGTAAGATGGAATCTCAGAGTCATTTTGATTTGCATTTCCCTGATGACTAAGGAGGTTGAGCATTTCTTTAAGTGTTTCTCAGCCATTTGATTTTCCTCTGTTGAGAATTCTCTGTTTAGTTCTGAGCCCCATTTCTCAATTGGGTTATTTGGTTTGGCAGTGTATACTTTCTTGAGTTCTTTATATATTTTGGAAACTAGACCTTTGTCAGATGAAGGGTTGATGAGGATCTTTTCCCAGTCTTTAGGCTGTCGCTTTGTTCTGTTGACAGTGTCTCTTGCCTTACAGAAGCTTCTCAGCCTCATGAGGTCCCATTTATTAGTTGTTGGCCTTAAGGCCTGGGCTGCTGGTGTTCTGTTCAAGAAAGTGTCTCCTGTGCCAATGTGTTCCAGGCTCTTCCCCACTTTTTCCTCTAACCGATGATGTCACTTCAGAGTCCTTATCACCCAGTAGACAGGGATACCAATTTTAGGGGTCAGGGCCCAACAGGTCTCTGGTTTTAAGGGAGTTAAATCTATGTTGAGATGGAGACTCCGCTCCTCCGCTTGAGCCGCAGGGGTGGGGGGGGGGCGGGGAGGGCCCACCGGGAACCGGCCTGTGCTCGCTGCCCCTTAGCTTCAGGCCCCCAGCTCCCGAGGATTTGGGGCAGCAGAGTTCGGTGGGGCTACGGGAGAGGTTGAGGCAACAGGAGAGACTTTTGCACAATGAAAAATTCATTTGCAAATTGCCCAACAAAGGTAAAAAGATCTCAGACACCGTCGCCAAGGTGAAAGCGGCCATTGCAGAACGTGAAGAGGCTGGAGGGAGAAGTGAACTGTTTAACCCTGTTAGTGTAGACTGTAAGCTAAGGCAAAAAGCAACCACAAGAGTTGGTACTGACATAGACAAGGCCCAGAATTCTGACCTGATGCTTGATACTTCGTCATTAGTTCCTGAATGTTCCTCTGTAGACACTAAATCCTCTAAAGCAACCTCAGAAATCCCGGGACCTGCACATCTCACTCACGGAGGGAATGAGGAGACTTTGGAGGCCGGCCAGCCGGTGAGCACAGGCCCAGCTCCCAGCAACAGAGCCAGGGCATCGTCATCTGAAGTGAACCGACATCTTCCCCAGCACCCTGTTTCAGGTCAAGTGGAAGATAATTCCAGCCGCAATGACAGTCTGTTTATCACTAAATTGCAAAAGACCACAATCTCAGACCAGACTGCCCTCAGAAGAAAATACCAGCGCTGACAACCTTCCAGGGCTCCAGAGCGAGATTCCTAAGAAGCCTCATTACATGGAAATGCTTAGAAACGCGAGCCAGAAAACCTAGTGGCCCCTCCTCATAAGTTTAAGACCAATGTGTTACCCACACAACAGAGTGACTCACCAAGTCATTCTCAGAGGGGCGAGTCTCCTGCTTCCTCAGAAGAGCGGAGACGCAGGGCCAGGCAGCATCTTGATGACATCACAGCAGCGCGCCTTTTTCCGCTCCACCACCTGCCTGCACAGCTGTTCTCAGTCGAAGACTCGCTGGCCCTGCAGGAAGAGCAGAAGCAGAGTTATAGGGAGATGCAAGCAAAGCTCGCAGCACAGAAACTAGCCGAGAGACTGGATATTAAAATGCAGAGCTACAATCCAGAAGGGAAGTCTTCAGGGAGAAACTGAGAAATGAGGGACGAAGACGATGATGTGCAGTCCTCAGATGAATGCTGAAGATGAGCGCAGGGAGACCTCAAAAGCTGACTGTTGAGCTGTTACTGTCTCATATCAAACTTCCTAACAAGTATCAGGATCAGTGTCAGACCTTGTTGAGGGACAGTGCTTTTTAAAGTTACACAAAAGTAGCATTGAGTCCATTTTCATCTTCAGATCTTGAACTGATTTTTTCAACTTACAAATTAAAGAGATATTTCAATCGCAAAAAAAAAAAATAGCTACAAAATAAGATCCTGGTTTGTCATTGAGAAGATGGCCTTCATGTGCTTGAACAGTTGAATATTTGAACGTTGTGTTTGACCATATTGTATTACAGTTTGGCAGTATGTTGTGCAATGGTTTAATAGTTTGGTGTGGTAGAGCACACTTGTTCGTTACGCTAACGCTTTTTCCTTATTCTTACTCTTATCAAAATAGCATTGCTTACATCCCTTCTAGTGAAATACTTCATTACCCCAGGCACCTACAATGAATTAGGAGGACCTGGTTCCCTCTCTTGAGATGAAGGGAACAGACTAAAGAGCGGTAGGCATGGGTGCATGGAGTTCCTGAGGTGCTGGATGTGTGAAGTGCTGTGTAAGACACTCAGAAATGTTACAAAAGGGTCTATTTGCTGCTCCTGTCCTGGGGTGACGGCAGTCTTCCTGAGATGAGTATATGGAGCCCTTTGAAGAGGCGCTGGATGGGGGGGTGGGGGCGCTGGATGGAGGCACTAGTGTGGTGAGCTGCTCTTGGCTTCCAGTGGCTTGAGCTCCTTGCCGTCTTGGATGCCAGGTCCCTGTACTGAACGCTTAGGTTTGGTAAAGAAACTGATGTTTTTCTAGGAGTTACAGTTGAATTGTCAGTATATTGCTTTTTTTCCTTTTTAAACCCAAAGAGGTGTTTATAGGCTGTGGAAACCTTAGTCTCACGTATGTACACATTTGTGTTGTTTAAAATAACTATCTGATCATTTGCAGCAAAGATAACAATATGTTATCAAAAAGGCCCTTTCTCTCTTATGTGGAACTTGTAAAGGAGAAATAAAATACCAATCAGAGCAAAAAATAATAATAATAATGAAATAAAATAAAAAATAAATCTATGTTGATGGCAAAGGGGGAGGAAAACAATATAAACATGAATTTAGATATTTTCCCCCATGCCACAAGGTATTCTGTGCCATGGTGATCATGAATGGCAACACCAGCAAGTCTCTCTTGGGAGCCAAAAGGAGCATCTTAAAACTATCAAGAGAAGATGTTTTTTCCTCTTCAGTCCAGCTTGAAAGAGACTTTGTTAGTGACAAGTGTTCTGTGTGCTAACAACATAGCTTAAAATAACCAAAATGAGATTCTGCATGTTTATAAAACTTGATAAAAATAGTATTTCAAACTGTACAGTCAACAGAAGTCTGTGCCCATTTGATAAATGTAGTTTTGATGACTGAGCCATCTCTCAAACCCTACTACTTCTCCTTTTTAAGAAAGAATTAGAAGGCAAGAGAGATGGCTCAGAGGTTATGAGTACTGGCTGTTCTCCCAAAGATCCTGAGTTCAATTCCGAGCAACCGCACAATGGCTCACAACCATCTATAATGAGATCTGGTGCCCACTTCTGGCCGGCTGGATCACACAGGGGCAGAATACTGTATACATAATAAATATATTTTTTTAAAAGAGTGAGTTAGATTCTCAATAATATGAAGAACCAGGAGACACTCTTGAAGAAGAGTAACCACAGAAAGCTTAAAATGTGTTAGTTCTCTCATTAAGAAAAACAAAAATTGAATTAGCAAAAATTAAAGCATGTCTAAGAAACTGATTATTTAAGCAATAGTAACAACAAAAATCACTCTCAAATACAGCATGATTTGGAGCAACTATGTATAGGATGTAGGACATGATTAATTCCGTATAAATAACTACTGTTTCTAATGGTTTGCAGGCCAGAGTATTAGAATCAATAAAAAACAAACAAACAAACAAACACTAATAAAATTTCAGTTTTATTAAGGATGAGCATTTTTATGGTAATAATTTAAATAGTATATACTGGCTTTCAAGCCTTAGGTTATTTGTAGTAGTAAATAAAAGATTTAAATTTAGTGAAAGAGAAAGATATATTTTTACCCTTGATAATGTCAGTAGAATGGAACCTTTATTAATATAAGCACTTTGTGTAATTTTCACAAAATATATAGTTTGCTTTCATTTATTTTGGCTAACAAGGTAAGGAAGCACTTCGCAATATATCCGTTTTATTCCATTGCTACAAGGTCTTCCTTATTTTTCATATAAGCACTCAGCACTTTTTAAATTCTTCCTGTTTTTGTTCTAGGAAATTAGTTGTTTATGAACCACTAAACAAATGCATACATACATACATACATACACACACACATAAATACCATATATGTATACATATAGATTGAAAGATGATAGACTGATTGATAAATAGGTACATTATAGAAGATAGATTACAAAATATTGGCTGATTCTTAGTAAAAAACATTAATAAATAAAACATTCCCTTTCATTGGTTGGTTTTAAAAGTATAAATCATACTTCGATGTTACGCAAAATACTAAGTTGGCTCTCATTTCTTAAAGCATAAAATTCTAGCCATCCAATGTTGTCACCAAGGAAATCTGGGTCACTTAGTTTAAATAGCAGCTTATATTTTTAACAATCAATTTTGTCTTTGTTTACATTTACATTTCTTCTAGTTGTTTTGACGGATCCATACATTCGAATAGTGAACTTTAATCACTTTCACTATTCCTCCTCCTCTCACATTCCATCTTTCACTGACATCCTTCTCAGGAAGTCACCATTTCACTGCTATGTCTTCTTTTCCTGTTGTATTAGGGTTTTTTGTTTGTTTGTTTGTTTGTTTTGTTTGTCTGTGCATGGTGGAAATTACTTTCTGGAGCAAGGGTAACTTATCAGTAGCTATGCCACTGAATAAAATATCCTCCCAACAACCAAGAATTGCCAATAGTCCTCAGGGATAGGTGGGACCACAAAAGTCAACATCTTTTATAGGAATCCATATAAAATATTAATTAATCATTAAATATTACTTGACATATAATGGTTTATAAAGTATAGTTTCTCATGATAACTTGTATTTGAACATTGTCCTTTCAATAAATACCTACAGTAGAGGGGGTTGTTTTGGGATCCCAGGTCCTCTCCTTTATGGCCTTAATGAATTTTCAATTTTATATCCCTTTTCAAGCCTTCAGGAGTCATTTTTTCACTGCCCCAACAAGCTCATTTGTATCTGTCTACCATCTGTAGGCACACACAAAATCATAATGAGTATTAACGGTGTTCAGGTCACTGGAGCCATAGGTTGCAAGAAGGTGTAAAACACACTTGGCTCTTGGGATATACAACAAAGAGGATTTAGTCAAACATACTGCATGGTCAAGACTGCATGATCAACAGTATCATAGAGAGGCAGAAACGTAAGCTGAAAGAAAATGGGCCTTTTAGTCACCTTAGCTGGCCAAATACTGTGTCTCAAGTATAGACGTTATACGAAACGTCTCTTTAGAAAATATGTGACTCAGGCTGGAGAACACTGGCTGTTCTTCCAGAGATCCTGAGTTCAATTCCTACCAACCACATGGTGACTCATAAACATTTATAGTAAGACCTGGTGCCCCCTGCTGGCATGCATGCACACATGCAGGCAGAACACTGCATAAATAATAAATAAGTCTTTGAGGGGGGGCAGAGGGAGGGAGGGAGGAAGGAAGGATGGAAGGAAGAAAGGAAGGAAGGAAGGAAAGAAGGAAGGGAAGCAGGGAGGGAGGAAGGAAGGAAGGAAGGAAAAAAGGAAGGAAGGAAGGAAGGAAGGAAGGAAGGAAGGAAGGAAGGAAGGAAGGAAGGAAGGAACTCCATATAGCGTGGCCTTTAGGGAGCTCCAGAGAAAAAAAGAGTAGGACCTGGAAGCGTTAAGACAATGAGTTTCAGCTCCTGTACTAAATCAGGCTCCCATCTGAAGCAGCAGCTTCCTGGAGGTAGAATCTGCTCAGGGACTCTGGGCTCTCAGTGCAGAATACTTACCCGTGCTGCTCCTGGGCTCACATCACTCCATCATGTTTACCAGCTTTGCTGCTGAAGTGCACTCCATCCTCCTTCTGTTTAGAACTTCCCCTGTGTGCAAATACATTTTCAGCATATAGAGAGGACTGTATGTTAAACGTCTCTGCACCAAGCAAAGTATCTAGATATTTGTCTTCCAGATAAAAGATGATTAACTATTAACACACTGATCCAATTAATATTAATGACAAGTTGCTGATAATGAGCAATTCAACAGATTCCTCTATTAATAACTCATTGAAAAACACAGTGAAAGTTACTAATTAATGCTTTTTAAGTTATTATCAGTTACTTGATGCTAAATAGACACAACCCCCAATGAACTGATAGAAGCAGTTATCCTCTCATCCAATTCTTTTAAAAATAAAAAATGAAATTTTAAAACAGAACCTAGAAGATGCTCTTGCCAATCAGGTAGAATTGTTTTGACAAGTTATTGTGTCTATGATAAAGGTTTAGAAATTATAAGCTTAAAACAGTTATAATTTTCAATAGTGAGTTATAATTTGTGTTATGAGAACACCTATTTGTCTTTCCTTTATGTGCTGGGTATGTGAAAGACAGACAAAAATATTTTATTCCATAAGATGTTGACATGATCCTTCATTCCCGGGTAATCTTTTCATAAAAGTGAGTGTTACCAGCCTGAGGACTCCATGTTGCATCTAATTATAACTTGAGGATCTCTGCTTCAGAGATTTGCACACTGAAGACTCAGACTTGTCATGTGTATTGTTTGTACTTCTGAAATGAGAACGTGATGACTGAATGACCTCCACCCTTTAGGAACTGTGAATTTCACCCAGGCAGCATTTGTGCTGTGAGGTGACTGGGAGCACACAGTGCTGTGGGCTGCACAAAAGGCTCAGGAAAACAACACATCTCCTCAAGTACTCTTGAGGAGGAACATCTCAGAGAAATACCTACTGCCTGTTAAGCAAGGAAAAATATTCAGAGATAGCAACTCTCTGGTTTTACTATGCACTTGACTTGACTTGAAAAAAAAAAATACCTGTGCTCTTGCCTAGGAGATAAAATTCATAGTCAAAGAGTGACCAGAAAACAATTAATAGGAAAGCAAGGGAATTTCCCTCTAGGTTTTAACCACAGATTAGTCACCTGTCTTACTTACTTTGACTTTGAAGATATCAATTGGAAATCAACCAAGACAGGAAATGAATCTCCTCATAAGTAAACAAAATAATAACAAACCACACACACATATGCATACATACATACATACACATACACATATGGTCTTCTGACTGAAGAGACAGTCAGAAAAATGCATTCAGTCTTTGAAAAACAAAGAGATGAATCTTCCCTAAACAGCTGACTAGGTGATGCAATGGTTGCAAAAATCCACCTGGAATATGAAGGGTACAACAAAATCCTTTACAATGTTTGCTAAGTACAAAATCACTTAACTAATTTCTTGAAGATTTGTTTTATTATCTCTAATTACATGGCGCGCGCGCGCGTGTGTGTGTGTGTGTGTGTGTGTGTGTGTGTGTGTGTGTGTGTGTGTGTGTGTGTTTACATGAGTGCAGATTTCCATAGAAGACAGAATAGGGCATCTTATAGCTTGGAATTACAGGCAGCTGTAAGCCAGCTGACATGGGCACTGGTAACCAATTTCCCATTTTCTGTAACAGCAGTATATCTTCTTAACCACAGACACACCTCTCCAGCCCCAATTTAAGTAATCTGTTTCTGGGGATACGAAAGTAACCCCAAGGACCTCTCAGATGGAAAGCAGAGGAAATGGTCCGTTGGGGGAGTCTTCTGTCCCCACTTTGCAGACCAGTTAGCTTCTCTCCACAAGAGACAGGGGCTTCCGGTCTTGCAAGCAATACCCAAAGATGACATGACATTTGGAGACTCTCCCTACGTGGGCTAGATTAGGAAGTGCAGCTCTGGGCCTCTGAGTACCACTGCGCAGACATTCCTTTTCCCACAGTAAAAGAAGCAAGGTCACCCACTGTGCCAGTTCCCATGAAAGGGTTGGCAGAGGCCAGAGAGAGGACACTGCAGAATGTGATTATGCTGTTACCAGGGTGATGGACTGAGAGTCAAAATGAAAGCAGTACACCTGCTGGGTTTTGTTTAGTCACCCAAGAAGGGCTTATTTGTATTTCTTTCCAGCCTTAACCCAGGTTAACCAAAGTGACAGCCTTCTTAAAAACTCAAGCCTTTATTTTTACCATCATCTTTCCTTTGTTATTATTAATGTGATTGGTTTTATTGTTAGAATTTAGTGAGAATAACAATAGGCCTACTGGCAATAGTCCCCAAACCATATTTGACTATAGTTATAAACTTGGTTCCCACTCAGTAACTTAGGAAATTAAAAACACTAAATCTACGATTTTCTCCACCGGGACCTAATCCAGTCCAATTTAGAAGTTGAGGATTTATAAAGGCTTTTCTGAAAGAAATGGGGAAATGTCAGCTACAATTTCTTGCTAGAGTTGAACTGAATCTATTAACCTTGCCCAGAGAATATAATGTTACAGTTATCTCATTTACAATGTTATTGTATATGATTTATGGCCACAGTATCAAGCCTCAAACTAGGTTTTGTAGTTTTAAGTTAAATTTACATGTCTGTAATATGAATGGGTTTTTTTCTTATTCAGATAAAAAGATATTAAAAAGTGATTTATAATATTTCAGTTGGGCGGGAATATACAGTATGACTTAGTCTAGTGAGAGGGAAAACATTACTTAAGCAGCTATTATGAATATGTATGCGCACACTGCTTCCTGCTTCCTGCCTTTTAATGTATGTCTAGTTATCAGCCACTAGACATCTTTTGAATTACATTATATTTAGACTACAACGAGACACAAATCTATATGAAAATAAGACTTCAAAGAACAACCAAAGGGACAAAGGGAAAATATATCTTCCATGCAATTCACCTTATATCGCAAATGTTAAAACTCATGTAGGCACCTGATTTTACCTAACTCCATGTGCCACCATAGCTTTCCCTATGTCACACCAAACAGTGTCTCCATCATTGAAACCCAAGAGAGCCCGCTTTGCCGCTTTGCCGTGAACTGTGAAAGTTTGAGATTGGGTGTGGGGGGTGTTACGTTGCACTGGGAATGGTTATTATGATGGTGCTTCAAAGACACCATGACCTGCTACTACGACTCAGCATTAGGTGACAGAGCATTTAGTGATACCATTGCTAGCCAGTACACGACGCCAGTGTGATGGTTTATGACAAAAAAAGCATTATCCTGGGAATATCTTTGGCATTCTCAAGTACTTTTAGGTTATGTAATGTGAAATGAATGTCAAACTTTGAGTGCAACTTAAAACAAAAGCTCCACTTTTTAAGCTCTGCCTTTTGGCAATGCATATGTGTCATGCTATGAGGTCAGATCTCAGATGCATCTTATTTGAAATCACTAACAATGCATGATGTGCTCTGCATGACCGCATCCGGAAGTTGAGAGCCATTTTAGAGGATCTAATGGGAGTGCAACCACCCTTACACTCTCTACTGAAGCACACACTCCTCTACCATGAAAGGTCATCCCTTTCCACAGAGCACTCAGCTTCCGGAGGGACACATATGAGACAGTGAGAAAGGGAAGAGACATCCAACAAGCCAGCCTGATCAGCCTAAGTCAGCTGTGGCAATCAGTGGGGGTGCCATACAGGAAGCCAAAGTAAAGATGTTGAGTAAAGAGGGATCAATTTTTCTCAGGGCCTTACAGTCTGAGACTGACAGCTGTTCTGTGCACCCCTGGGAAAGGTCTTTCAGTTCTGCAATTCTTGGAACTCCCAGAGTCACACTGGGAATGAGCCAGCCATTTTGTCATGCTCAGGGTCCCCTCAGACGCACCCACAAAACTGACTCCATCTTGCCAATACAGCTGGGGGAGAAAGACGAAGGGCATGAGTTTAACAATGGTTCTCAACCTGTGCGTCACAAGCCTTTTGAGAGGGTCAAACAACCCTTTGACAGGGCTCACATATCAGATATCTTGCACATCAGATATTTACATTATGAATCATAATAGTAGCAAAATCGCAGTTGTGAAGTAGCAATGAAAATAATTTTGTGAATGGGGGTCACCACAACATGAGGAACTGTATTAAGGGGTCACAGCCTTAGGAAGGTTGAGAACTACTGGTTTACAGTGTGCACACTATCTGAGTGGACTCTGTACTGTAAGGACTCTCACTAACACTACTCTTGGATAGTTCTGTCTGAAGAAAGGAACAATTTTCTTTTTACTAAAAGTAATGCTTCTGACAATATTGCATGGGGGAGGCACATGAAATATCGTGTAACAAAGCAGTTGTGTAAAAAATTTATTGTTTAGAATCTACAGATTTTAGTATAAATCAATATATCCAGCTACATATGGATTTATAAATATCATCCTTCCCAGTTGATTGTCTTCATCATATTTTATACCTTTTTCTAAAGCACACATTTCCTGACATGCATAGTAAACATTCTTCTTTCTTCCAGTTTGCATTCATCTGGTTTCTATTTACACAATCCTGCATTGTTCACCTTGTCATCAATTCACATGCGCTTCATATAAACAGTGTAGCATAGGGTGTTATTTCTTAACTCACTTTAGCAACATTTTTTAGTGAAGGATACAGCGTGATCACATTCACTGCAAGGACTGCATTATGCTGCTTTATTGTTCCTAGTGTATATTTTTATCCTAGTTCACATTGTATTTACTTCTAAGTCTTTCCATGGTAACTTCCTGCCATTTAGCACACCCCCTTATTACTAGATCAGAAGTTTAGCTATGGCTTTGTCTTTGTTTTGTTTTCATTTAATTCATGGATATTTTTCCTTTTACTGATATGTACTCTGTTGCCATATTAATTTTCTTTCTTAGCTGAAAAGCCATATTTGTACATTGACACTCCTACACTTTGTTGGAGCTAAAGGTAGTACAGGAGATACAAGGAGAGACCACCGAGCTCTGTAAGTGTCTTGGAGAGGAATCTGTTTAGTTTGGAGGTATGCTGTCTGTCTCTCTTCACACCCATACGTCCTTGTGATGTCTGAGCTCTAGAAACCATCCCAAAGCATGAGGTAAATTTGTAAATATTCACATGCTAAGGATGTCAGAGCCAAAGGATGGAGACTATGTGTGTCCTGAAGAGGAAGTGTGATTTGTCAGGGCAGTCTTGGAAAACGTTGGACTTCTGCGTAAAAGAGAAAGTGGAAAGGGCCAGTTTGTTTAGTGAGTAGGTTTTATTTGCGCGGGGCTCTCAGAAGCATGTGCAATTCCATCTCCCGCATTGCTCCAGGCAATACTGCTTCTGCTGTTGCTTTTCTTTCCTTACAATTTTTTTCTTTTCCCTTAATCTTCCCCCATCTAAATACTGTACAAGTAGATATCTCTGCAACTCAGCTCCTCTGTGCCATTATTACACAACCTGCTTGTGTCAATTCTTTTATCCATGTTCCGCAATCAAGGCCAGTGTAGGTAAAGCTCAGCTTCGGCTTCTGTGGATTTACACAGACATATAAGTGTATACTATGGATCATAGGGAAAACATGAAAAAGTTTTCAAAATTATTTATTTGGAAAAAAAACATTACATGAAAGGGGAGTTGTTAAAATATAGAAATGATAAAAGAGATAATATGAGGGGAAATATCTTTAAGTTTTAGAGACACATAAAGATATTAAATCTGAAATCCTTTTTTAAAACTAGAAGTGACAAACAATAAGTAATAGTACAACAACAACAACAACAGGATTTTAAGCCTTAAAAATGACATTAAATGCCATCTGTAGCACTTAAACCTGGAAGGCGATGGCAAACATCTGTAGACATTGAGAAATGGGAACTGAAATCCAAGAGCCTCAGATTTAATTTGCAATCAATCATGAATCTATCAGGATGAAGGGAAATTACTTGTGGTCATACAAGATGTCAAGGCTTATTGCTCAACCATTTCATCTGAAAATAGCAAGCAATAAAAGGATAAGTTTATTCAGAATA